>NC_084755.1:28585639-28588139 GCF_033978785.1 Entelurus aequoreus
GAGGAAGGCTGGTCGCGCGTAACACTAGCTTTCTGAGACTCGTATTTTGTTAGCGCAGGCAGGATGAAGCAGGGCTTTTATTGTGAAGACATGAACTGTGCAGTCGATCTTTAGAGTTTTGACAGCAGGTCTGGCGCGAGAGTTTGTTGAAATAAAAAGTGTTTATCGCCTTCCTGTCGGTCGTTTTTTTCTTAATAATGATCTGGCAGCAGCCAGCAGCATCTCACAAGACCCTCGGGTGCCGTGAATGTCAATCAAATGACAAAAGTGACGTCATAGTTAGATTGATGATCGCTAATTTTTAGGTCTATTTTTTAACGCCTGGCTGGGGATCAACCATCGACGTAATGGACACCCCTGATGTAGATGGTTGTCCCCTTTATGTTCCTTGTGGGTAACAGTGAGCCGGGATAGGCTCCAGCTTCCCAAGCAGGATAAGCAGTGGGAAAGATAGTTGAGTATGACTAGCAAGCGTTTAATTCCCTGACAACAACCGGAGGTGGATGCGCAGCCTTGAAATTGCCACAATTTGTTGTACAGTACGCTCCCTCACAGGGTGAACCGTCAGTAAATTGGTCCGATGCATTTTTCACGTCACATTACAGCAATCATCTTGAAAGAAAAATGCTACAATGAACCGGAAAACAGCCATTTGGCGCTCAACAACATGTTGGGCCTCTGTAAATGGACGACACACTATCTTTTTCACAGAGAAAATACAAAACCCAAAACCAGTGAAGTCGGCACGTTGTGTAAATGGTAAATAAAAACAGAATACAATGATTTGCAAATCCTTTTCAACTTATATTCAATTGAATAGACCGCAAAGACAAGATATTTAATGTTCGAACTGAGAAACGTTATTATTTTTTGCAAATAATCATTAACTTAGAATTTAAGTTAATTTTTACCACTGTGTTACATGGCCTTTCCTTTTAACAACACTCAGTAAACGTTTGGGAACTGAGGACACCAATTTTTGAAGCTTTTTTTAGGTGGAATTATTTCCCATTCTTGCTTGATGTACAGCTTAAGTTGTTCAACAGTCCGGGGGTCTCCGTTGTGGTATTTTAGGCTTCATAATGCGCCACACATTTTCAATGGGAGACAGATCTGGACTACAGGCAGGCCAGTCTAGTACCCACACTCTTTTACTATGAAGCCACGGTGTTGTAACACGTGGCTTGGCATTGTCTTGCTGAAATAAGCAGGGGCGTCCATGATGACAACATATGTTGCTCCAAAACCTGCATGTACCTTTCAGCATTAATGGTGCCTTCACAGATGTGTAAAAAGTTACCCATATCTTGGGCACTAATACACCCCCATACCATCACAGATGCTGGCTTTTGAACGTTGCGCCTATAACAATCCGGATGGTTCTTTTCCTCTTTGTTGCGGAGGACACGACGTCCACAGTTTCCAAAAACAATTTGAAATGTGGACTCGTCAGACCACAGAACACTTTTCCACTTTGCATCAGTCCATATTAGATGAGCGCGGGCCCAGCGAAGCCGGCGGCGTTTCTGGGTGTTGTTGATAAATGGCTTTGGCTTTGCATAATAGAGTTTTAACTTGCACTTACAGATGGAGCGACCAACTGTAGTTACTGACAGTGATTTTCTGAAGTGTTCCTGATTCCATGTGGTGATATCCTCTCCACACTGATGTCGCTTTTTGATGCAGTACCGCCTGTCCGTAATATCATCGCGTACGTGCAGTGATTTCTGCAGATTCTCTGAACCTTTTGATGACATTACGGACCGTAGATGGTGAAATCCATCAAATGTTGTTCTTAAACTGTTGGAGAATTTGCACACGCATTTGTTCACAAAGTGGTGACCCTCGCCCCATCCTTGTTTGTGAATGACTGAGCATTTCACGGAAGCTGCTATTATACCCATCAATTAGGCTGTTCACCTGTGGGATGTTCCAAATAATATCATATAATATACACATAATATAATAATGGTGTTTGATGAGCATTCCTAAACTTTCTCAGTCTTTTTTTGCCACTTGTGCCAGCTTTTTTGAAACATGTTGCAGAAAAAACACAGAGGCCTGCAAGCTCTTTCCCTGCTCTTCAGGGAAATCCCCTGAAGAGCAGGGAAACCAGCAAAACAGGCTTGTAGGGATGATATAGCCTCTGTGTTTTTTCCTGACCTAACGTATATTCCGCTCTACCCCCGGTATTGAGCACTGTATAATGGATAAACCACAGAAACCTTGACTATACACACACACACACACACATAAATGTGTATATATATATATATATAAATGATTCAACACTTTATTTTTCATGAATTAATTTTAGTACAAAACATCAAATTACATTAACGTTTAATCAAATTAAAACATTTAAAAGTATATTAATCATTTTTACATTAATAAAAAAAGTGCATACATTTTCTGAAATGGTTGTTAAAAATTTAAATTCTACCTCGGGCCTCAATGTAGCCCTACGTCTTTCATATTGACGTTTCAGGGACGCATCTTA
>NC_084755.1:28593139-28650639 GCF_033978785.1 Entelurus aequoreus
AACAGTAATTTCCAGGAGTTATCTCACCCTCTGAGAAGTTTTACTAATGTTTTCCAATGTTGTAAAAATGTGTAGAATAAATATAACATTTCAACATTTCTGTCAATGAAGATTTGCAACTGCCTGCGACACATAGTATTCATATATGTGCAGTTCCCCTTTAAAAATGCAAAGTAGAGATTATCTGATTCACCTAGGATTATTATCTGTTGGTAATCCATCCATCCATCCATTTTCTACCGCTGGACAAGTCGCCACCTCTTCACAGGGCCAACACTGTCATGATTGTTCTTGACAGCTTGGACTTGTTTATGTTTTTTTCCTGTGTTTAGTGTGTTTGGTGTTTCCTTGGTTGTCACTCGTTGCAAGGAGCGCTGATTGAGCACACCTGCCTCTGATTGGTGATCAGCGACAGGTGGGTCAGTGAAGATTTGCAACAGCCTGCGACACATAGTATTCATATTTGCGCAGTTTCCCTTTAAAAATGCAAAGTAGAGATTGTCTGATTTACCTCGGATTATTATCTGTTGGTAATATGAATCGTTAAAAAAAAACCTGTCATGATTGTTCTTGACAGCTTGGACTTGTTTATGTTTTTTTCCTGTGTTTAGTGTTTCCTTGGTTGTCACTCGTTGCAAGGAGATCTGATTGAGCACACCTGCCTCTGATTGGTGATCGGGACACCCACCTGTCGCTGATCACCAATCAGAGGGCATTACATATATGCCAGTCTTGCTGTTCAGTCGGCGCTAGATCGTTGTTTTGTTGCGGTTTTTAGAGTCGGTGTGCTGGTTTATGCTTCCTGTGCACTTATCAGCTGCACTAGCTCTTTGCTGTTGAGAATCAAACTCTTTCACTTGCAGGCCGTCTCCTGTATCCAAACGTCACAAATACGGAATCATCATTATGATTATATTATTATTTGTGAATCTTCTAGACTTAAAAACTTGTGACAATTCTGTTTCTAACTGTAATTGAGGGTTCTTGAACGCAGCACATTTATCTGCCATGAGATGTAAACATAAAACATGTTCAGAACTGGCTCCAATGCTGCCACAAATACATTTGTTATATGTTTACCTTTCTTCCAACACCTCATCTCTCTGGTTCTGTGTGTGTGAATGCTTAAAAGTGAGCTTTGATGACGTTTGTGTGCTTTGTTCGAAGCTAATTTGCCGCCATCCAGGTTACAGGAACCATTTTGTTTAAAGTAGTGAGTCGTTCTTTATTTATGACATCGTTTATTCACAAATTACATATTCAAGTGACAGAAAAAAATCCTCAAACATTACAACGCCCACTTACCCAAAAAAGAAGACGCTTTGGGTAAATTTTTACCATATAATCCACAATATTAATAATAATCTGCCGAGGTCACCAATGAGCAAATTCCAAACTGCCAATTTCCCTGAAGTAAGAAGGAAGGCAAGATTATTTTATAAACATCGCCGCCATTCCTCTTTGGTTTGATTTTAAATTTCAGGCCCCTTTAAATGTGGGCAATTTGTAGACTTTTGATTGATCACTTAATGAGACAGTAGGCGTTTAGAGCAGGGTTGTCAAACTTGTTTTTTACTGCAATTATGGCTGCCTTCAGAGGGCCACTTTAATTGATGTGGCAGACCGCCTTAAATGACGTGGCGGACCGGATTAATGACATGGCGGGCCACGTAAATTGTGTGAGAGGCCACATAAATGATGTTGTGGACCACTTTAAATGACTTGACAGGCCACTTTAAAAAAATCATGAAGGACCACATTAAATGATGTGGCAGACCACGTTAAATGACATGTTGGGTCACTTTAATGAGGAGACGGACCTAATTAAATGATGTGACAGACCACACTGAACGACATAGCGGGCCACTTGAAATTACATGAAGGACTAAATTAAATGAAGTGGCAAAACACATGGAATAACATGGTGGGCCACTTAATGAGGTGACAGACCAAATTAAATGATGTGACAGACCACATTCAGGGACTGACCACTTTGAATGATGTGGCAGACTACATTAAATGACATTGTGGGCCACATTAATGAGGTGACGAACCACTTTAAATGATGTGGCAAACCACATTAAATAACATGGCTGGCCACATTATATAATGTGGCAGACGACATTGAACGACCTGGTGGGTCAATTTAATGAGGAGACGGACCAAAATACTTTGAATGATGTGGCAGACTACGTTATATGATATGGCGGGCCACAACAAATAAGATGAGGGTTGACCTAAATGAAGTGGCAGACCACGTTAAATGACATGTTGGGTCACTTTAATGAGGAGACGGACCTAATTAAATGATGGAGTAACAGACCACACTGAACGACATAGCGGGCCACTTGAAAATACATGAAGGACCAAATTAAATGAAGTGGCAAAACACATGGAATAACGTGGTGGGCCACTTAATGAGGTGACAGACCAAATTAAATGATGTGACAGACCACATTCAGGGACTGACCACTTTGAATGATGTGGCAGACTACATTAAATGACATTGTGGGCCATTTTAATGGGATGACGAACCACTTTAAATGATGTGGCAGACCACGTTAAATAACATGGCTGGCCACATTATATAATGTGGCAGACGACATTGAACGACATGGTGGGTCAATTTAATGAGGAGACGGACCAAATTACTTTGAATGATGTGGCAGACTACGTTATATGACATGGCGGGCCACAACAAATAAGATGAGGGTTGACCTAAATGAAGTGGCAGACCACATTAAATGACATGTTGGGTCACTTAATGAGGAGACGGACCTAATTAAATGATGGAGTAACAGACCACACTGAAATTACATGAAGGACCAAATTAAATGAAGTGGCAAAACACATGGAATAACGTGGTGGGCCACATTAATGAGGTGACAGACCAAATGAAATGATGTGACAGACCACATTCAGGGACTGACCACTTTGAATGATGTGGCAGACTACATTAAATGACATTGTGGGCCATTTTAATGGATGACGAACCACTTTAAATGATGTGGCAGACCACATTAAATAACATGGCTGGCCACATTATATAATGTGGCAGACGACATTGAACGACATGGTGGGTCAATTTAATGAGGAGATGGACCAAATTACTTTGAATGATGTGGCAGACTACGTTATATGATATGGCGGGCCACAACAAATAAGATGAGGGTCGATCTAAATGAAGTGGCAGACCACGTTAAATGACATGTTGGGTCACTTTAATGAGGAGACGGACCTAATTAAATGATGTGACAGACCACACTGAACGACATAGCGGGCCACTTGAAATAACATGAAGGACCAAATTAAATGATGTGGCGGACCACTTTAAATGATGTGGCAGACCACTTACATAACATAAAGGACCACTTTAAATGATGTGGCAAACAATGTTAAATGACCACAATAAATAATGTAAAGGACCACATAAATAAAGTGGCAGACAATATTAAATATATATGGCGGACCACGTTAAACAAACGTAAAGGACTACATTTAATGACATGTCGGGCCACCATTAAATGACAAGAAGGACCACTAAAATTATATGGCGGGCCAAAATAAATTACGTGAAGGACCACCTTAAATGATGTGGCAGACCACAATAAATGATATGGCGGGCCACATTTAATGACTTGAAGGACCACAGTAAATGATGTGGCAGACCACATTAAATGGCATGGCGGCCCACATTAAAGATGTGGCAGACCACTTTAAATGACATGGCGGGCCACAATTGATGACTTGAAGGACCACCTTAAAGGATGTTGGCAGATCACACTAATGATATGGCGGGCCACAATAAATTATGTGAAGGCCCACGTTAATGACATGGCGGGCCATTATAAATTACTTGAAGGACCACGTTAAATGAAGTGGAAGACCACCTTAAAGGATGTGGCAGACCACAATAAATGACATGGTGGGCCACTTAAATTACGTAAAGGACCACATTAAATGATGTGGCGGACCACATTAAATGGCATAGCGGGACACAATAATTAATGTAAAAACCCACATTAATGACGTGGCGGGCCACAATTAATGACTTGAAGGACCACCTTAAAGGATGTCACAGATCACACAAATGATATGGCGGGCCAATATAAATTACATAAAGGCCCACATTAATGACGTGGCGGGCCACTATAAATGACTTGAAGGACCACATTAAATGAAGTGGCAGACCACATTAAATGATATGGCGGGCTACAATAAATGACTTGAAGGACCACATTAAATGATGTGGCAGACCACTTAAATGATGTTGCAGACAACATTTAATGACATGGCCATGATAAAGGACTTGAAGGACCACTTAAAGGATGTGGCAGACCACGTTAAATGACATTGAATTACGTAAAGGACCACATTAAATGATGTGGCCGACCTCATTAAATGGTATGGCGGGCCACAATAAATGACTTGAAGGAACACATTAAATGACATGGCGGGCCGCGATAAATGACTTGAAGGACCACATTAAATGATGTGGCAGACAACATTTAATGACATGGCGGACCACAATAAACGACTTGAAGGACCACCTTAAAGGATGTGGCCGACCACATTAAATGATATGGCGGGCCACAATAATTACTTAAAGGACCACATTAAATGATGTGGCCGACCACATTAAATGATATGGCAGGCCACAATAAATGACTTGAAGGAACACATTAAATGACATGGCGGGCCACAATAAATGACTTCAAGGAACACATTAAATGATATGGCGGGCCACAATAAATGACTTCAAGGAACACATTAAATGACATGGCGGGCCACAATAAATGACTTCAAGGAACACATTAAATGACATGGCGGGCCACAATAAATGACTTCAAGGAACACATTAAATGTCATGGCGGGCCACAATAAATGACTTAAAGGAACACATTAAATGACATGGCGGGCCACAATAAATGACTTCAAGGAACACATTAAATGACATGGCGGGCCACAATAAATGACTTCAAGGAACACATTAAATGACTAGGCGGACCACACTACCGGATATGGCGGGCCACAATAAATTATGTGATGGACCACATTAAATGACCTAGCGGGCCACTTAAAATGCAGCGAAGGCCCAGATTACCCCCCCCCCCCCCCCTCCCGACCTTGAGTGTGACACGTATGGTTTAAAGTGACCAATCAGAAAGGAGGATTGCTACGAGGCAGAAATAAAGACTAAGACCATAAACATTTCCGATTGTGTGCAATCTGCCAATGGCTGCAATTTGCACCTTTTATCCAACAAATGGCGGCGTTGTGTCTACTGTATACATTTTTAGAGGACTTTAAAATAGGTCCTAACGAACGCCAACCCCCCTCCCCCCCGTCCCTCGCCCCACGCCTCCGTAGCAGGTGGCGCCCCTGGCAGCGGGGCCAGAGACTGGGGGCTTTGATTCCTAGGCCGGTGGGCTCGGCGCATATTCAAACCAGGGCCTTTTGTTTGTGTCGCGGCGGGGCCAGAGTCGGACTCGCATGCGGCGAATACAAATCAGACCTTTGACAGGCGCGGTTAACCCGCCGCTAAATATAGCCGCCCTGGGCCCGGGAACCACGGGGAAGGGGAGTGGGGGGCAGCCGTGTAGGAAGGGTCCAACGTTATTTCCTACACATCGTTTTTTTCTCCACACTGGGAAGGGAGAAATGGCGCTGGAAGGTAAATATGGGAGCGCCATGATGAATGCTAAGCCAGTGGGATGTATGTGGGGGGGGGGGGGGGGGGGGGGGGGGGCAAATGAAGGATAGGGAGTGTGTTTAATAAAGCAGCACTCGTGGGGGAGTGAGGGGTGCAGGCCAGGGGATGAGAAATGTGCCGCGACCACACGGATCTGAGCAGACTGCCAAAGAGGGGAGGAGGAGTTACAGAAGCAAAGAGCCAAGAAGTGGCTCCTACAACTCATCTTTTCTTTTACTCCATGGATGGATGCAAGGTGGTTCCGGTGGAGCGTGCGTTACAGCAAACCACCTTCCTCAGTTCTGGTCTGGCCCGCATTTACACGAAGGTCAGGACCAGTGGCGTGCATACTTGCCAACCCTCCCGATTTTCCCGGGAGACTCCCGAATTTCAGTGCCCCTCCCGAAAATCTCCCGGGGCAACCATTCTCCGAATTTCTCCGATTTCCACCCGGGCAATAATATTGGGGGCGTGCCTTAATTTAGTGTCCGCTTTTCCTCCATACAAATAGCGTGCCAGTCCAGTCAGATAATATATGCGGCTTTTGCATGCACACACAAGGTAATGCAAGGCATACTTGATCAACAGCCATACAGGTCACACTGAGGGTAGACGTATAAACAACTTTAACACTGTTACAAATATGCGCCACACTGTGAACCCACACCAAACAAGAATGACAAACACATTTCGGGAGAACATCCGCACCGTGACACAACATAAACACAACAGAACAAATACCCGGAATCCCTCGCAGCCCTAACTCTTCCGGGACGCTACAATACATACCCCTGCTACCACCAAACCCATTTAGCCATTCCTTTACCACTTTTGACGTGTGTTTGTGTCATGATCTGTGGTCTGGATTATGTTTGTGTTAGTTTTGGACTCTTTTAGCTCCTGTTTGCGCTCCCTTGTTTGTTTAGTTACCATGGCGACTTATTAGTTTCACCTGCCTCTGGTGTTCGGGACACGCACCTGCTCTAATCAAGAAGACCATTATTTAAGCCTGTCTTTGCCAGTCAGTCGTCCTGGCTTCGTTGCTTAGTTCATGCTGCTCGTTCCATGTCTGATTCCACAGTTATGCTAGTTGCTCCATGCCATAGTTTGGTTAGTTGTTTTCATGTCTATAGTTTCATGTTTCATGTCCTAAGCTTTTTGCCTTAGCTTCCGCATGCGATAGGGTTGTTTTCTGTTTTTTTGTACTTCGTTGAGTGTTAGTTGAACAATTAAATATGTTCCTACCTTCACGCCTTGTCCGGAATAGTCCGATTGCTTCCCGGGAGAACAAACCTCGCAGTAAGCCCCCCCCCCCCCCCCCGTCATGACAGTTTGGGGGTCATTGTCCTGTTGGAACACCAAACTGCGCCCAAGACCCAACCTCCGGGCTGATGATTGTAGGTTGTCCTGAAGAATTTGGAGGTAATCTTCCTTTTTCATTGTCCCATTTAAAGCACCAGTTCCATTGGCAGCAAAACAGGCCCAGAGCATATTGTCCGATTAGGGACAAATTGACTAGCTTGCATGCTATTGTGTGCTTAGCTGTTGTGTAGCTGCTAGCCTCGGGGTTACGAGTGCCCAGCTTACAAGTATTTTGGGGGGGGATTCAAGCTGGCAAATTGTTATGCTTTAAGTTGCAAAACAAATTTGCTAGTTAGCCCAGCGAATGCCAAAGTGAGTGGACCCCGATCCTCCCAAAACATCCGGTCTTACTCGCTAAAAACTGCATATTGCTAGAGACTGACACAACATTGTTTTCCAACCGTAGAAATAAAGAAAGTGACTTTGAAGAACGGTGCTAAGAGGAAAAAGTAGGTAATATTCATTGAATTAAAAAAAGGAAACATTAAAAAAAAATAAAAAATGTAAAACATGGCCGACTTGGTAAAGCAGTGGGAGCGCATCACTGCTGGTCTGCGCAATTCAAAAGTCAACTGTCAACTTTATTGTCAAATTTTCACATCTACAAGACATACAAGAAATAGAAATTACATCAGCACAGTCCCACTCAAGAGCAGACAAACATTACAGGGAGACAGAACAGGACCGCTGACAAGTCAGCAAATGTCCGGCGCCCCTTAAAAAGGTGGTAAAAATTTGGGGGGTGGGTAATGAGTAAAATAATATTCAGTCTAAGGCTGGACTTCCTGAGGCAAGGAAAAAAAAAACCTTAATAGCCATAGCGCACATAAACATATTACATAGAATCCACAAGACTTGCAACAGAGGGTAGAGAGTGGGGATACGGAGGCAGAGT
This sequence comes from Entelurus aequoreus, assembly GCF_033978785.1. Lineage (NCBI taxonomy): Eukaryota > Metazoa > Chordata > Actinopteri > Syngnathiformes > Syngnathidae > Entelurus > Entelurus aequoreus. The sequence continues at coordinate 28,601,089 of NC_084755.1, forward strand.
GCTGCTATCTAAAGCGCTGCCCAGCCGTCCATCGCCCCTAAGGGATGCAAGCGGTGGTGAAGGCGTAGGGTGAGGGTGGGGGTGTGCATAGGCCCATTGTCCAGGGTGTCGTGTTGTTGTGTCTATAGGCCTGGAGCAAAGTTCAACTCCCAGGTGTTGTTGATTTCAGTAAGCCTCTCCATGGTGTGATCCGACTTACGATTCAGTTCAGAAAGCTACATTTTATATGGAACCCCAATGTTTTCATGTTTTTTTATGTATGCAAATGTGTATCTTTTTTTATTAAATCAAATTTGAATGTAATTGTTGCATAATTTTGTTTTCAGTGCAAAATAACAACATTAACATAATTAAGAAACACATTTGCATTCCTTCCTGGGACAACTCCGACCCGGATGTCTTACCACACAGTGACATTTTTACAGGAATCGTGCCATTACATTCTTAACATGGGCCGCCGTGGCACGGATGGCAGAGCCGCCATACAGCAACTCGAGGGTTCCTGGTTCGATTCCATCCCAGTCACGGCCAACGTGTCCCTGGGCAAGAAATTTCACTCAAATTGGCAGCCACGCTTCCGTCAGTCTACCCCGGGGCTACAAATGTAGCTTACCACCATCAGTGTCTGAAAGTGGACTGAATGAATGATGGGTTCTAAGTTCTGTGAAGTGCTTTGAGTGTCTAGAAGCGCTATATAAATCAAATTCATTATTTTATCAGTGACGGAGCATTACAAAACAAATAAAATCAGTGACAGAGCAGGAAGAGGCTAGGAATACTTTGTGGTTAATTGAAATTTGTCATGCAAAACGTCTTACCCAGGTTCAAACAGTTGAGCTACGTCTCATTTTGTATTTATTTTTTTCCAGGTGACGCTTGTGTAATTTTTTTTTGTAATTATATTGCTGGAGGTTGTTATTGTTGCTTAAAAAATGCAATGAATGGGGGGAAAATAGTACAAATCCACCACAGTAGGAAGCAGAGGGAGAACCTGAGCACTGAACCACTGTGAAGCATAACAGAAGAGACAAGAAACAAGCACAGCATCAAGGGCAGGCAAGAAAACCAAGAAATGATGTGTTTAAAAAAAAAAAATCTAATTTGTCCGCAACTGTTACATAAAATCACACATGTGTCAGTAGGCATGTGCAATACACTGATTTTCTTTCCAATCCGATACCAAGTAAAATTCAGGCTGGTATCGGTGATACCGATCCGATACTGTGTGCAAATATACCTAATGTGTCTGTTAAAATGTTTTACATTTTGTATTTTCAAATAACATATTTATCTAAAAAACAGCAGAAAAAAAGAAAAAATCAGAATGTAGTGAGAAAAAGTTAAAATATTTTAATTAATAATTAATAATAATATTCTAAGTCATCGCTAATACAAAGTTTTGCCTTGTAATAAACACTGTTAAATGTGTAACTGAACATGAATATTTTCACAGTTACGCAGTTGTATTATCTTTTTTTTTATTGAATTCTTACATGAGAAAGAAAAAAAAAAGAAAATGTAAGAAAAAAGAGCAAAAAATCGTTATGTAATGAGAAAAAAGCAAACATTTTGAAATTAATAATTAATAATAATATCCTAAATCATATCCAACACAAAGTGTTGTCTTTAAATATACATAAATAACTGTTTTAGCATATTTTTTAAATAAAAAAATGTCAAAATGGCCACCCCATACTTGACGTTATATGCGGCCCCTCGATCTGAAATATTAGAAGGTCTCAAAATAAAAATTAAATATACTTAAGATATAAGCCGAGTTCAATTAGTCAATTTAAACATAAAATAATACTAACTTGGGAATTAATTAGAAAAATGTAAACAACCATAATAAACACTGTTAAATGTGTAACTGAACATTATTATTTTCATACAGGTACATTTTTGACATACTAGGATATGCCGTTACACAATTGTATTATCATTTTTATTTAATTTTTACATGAAAAAAATATATATATTAGAAAAAATACCCCAAAAATCGATATGTAATGAGAAAAAGCAAACATTTTTAAATTAATAATTTATAATAATATCCTAAGTTGTGTGTTTAAATATACATAAATAACTGTCTTAGCATATTTTTTTAATAAAAAAATGTCAAAAGGGCCACCACATACTTGACTTTTCAGTATGCGGCTGTCATGATCTGTGGTCTGGATTATGTTTTTGTTATTTTTTGTTAGATTTTGGACTCTTTTAGTTCCTGTTTGCGCTCCCTTGTTTGTTTTAGTTTCCATGACGACTTATGATTTTCACCTGTCTCTTGCGTTCAGGTCACACCTGTCTCTAATCAAGAGAGACTATTATTTAAGCCTGTCGTTGCCAGTTAGTCGGGCTGGCGACATTCTGTCACGACGTGGGGGTTTTCGCAATTTACTGGGAGGATTGTTCTCCCGGGATGCAAACGGACTTTTCCGGACAAAGGTAGCAGGTAGGAACATATTTATTCTTGACTCTCAAATAGGTGAAAACAAAAAGAGTCCAAAAACTAACAAAAAAAAGCAAAAACATAATCCAGACCACAGATCACGACAGCGGCCCCTCGATCTGAAATATCAGGTCTCAAAATAAAAATTAAATATATTTAAAATATTAACCGAGTTAAATTAGTCAATTAAAACATAAAATAATACTAATTTAGGAATTAATTAGAACAATATAAACAACCATAATAAACACTGTTAAATGTGTAACTGAACATTAATAGTTTCATACAGGCAGAATGTTTGACATTCTAGATTATGCAGTTACACAACCGTATCATCTTTTTTATTGTATTTTTACATGATGTAATACAATATATGTTTTTGTCAATATAAAAACATCGATATGGCCTATTCCGTATGCGGCCCTTAGTGGAAAAAGTTTGGACAACCCTGAACTACTCACCCCCAAATCCTCCACACGACACCTCGGCTCCGGACAGGCTAACCTCCTCCAACCTACCAGGACAAAGCTACGAACTATGGGAGACCGGGCTTTCTGGTCCGCCGCTCCCAGTCTGTGGAATGCTCTCCCTGACCACCTGAGGGCACCACAGACTGTGGATGCTTTTAAAAAGGCTTAAAAACCCTTCTTTTGAAAAAAGCCTTTTTATAAATATATGCATACTAGTTCTAGCTATTAGGCTGTTCTAGTTTTTATTTTTGTATTATTTGTTTTAAATAATCTTTATTATTATTATTTTTTCAATACACTGTAGCACTTTGAGGTTGTTTGAGTGCTTTTTACAAATAAAATATATTATTATTATTATTATTATTATCAAAAGTATCGATAGTGTGATTGGAGGATCGACATTCGAGCATCAAGATCTGGTATCGGTGGCGTCTATATTTCGGTATCGATCCGCACGTCACTCGCCATAAGGCTGAGCAGAGGTCATTTTCCTCCTTGCTCGATAAAAAAACAATCTGTGGACAGGAACAGGAAGTCAAACACACAACCCAATAAAATGAAATTACGAGACAGGTTTATCAGCTCTGTTCATTTTGGCCGTCCCCTTTTCAGCGGTTACTGCTCTGTATTAAATATAAAACACGGCTCTTTCTTTCTGTTTTTGATTGAGAGTAAACGCAAAAAAGCCCGTATCCTGATTCCGTCTGACAAATGATAAAAGCAAGACGAATGGGCAATATGGCCACTTTGCAACACGGGGGCCGAGAGCCCACTCGCACGCGGGGCGTGGAAGCCTTTCCTTCCACCCGGGAAGCCGAGCCGCTGTAATCCCCAGTGGATAAGGGAAGGGTTCCGAGAGATTTGGGGGTGCGTATGATCCTCGCCAGGCGTCGCCGGCCCGGGAATCCCCCGGGATGGGATTAGGTTGGAAACGGAGCCAGTCGGCGAGAAGTGGCGGGCCGCAGATGTGCTCTCCGACCACGGCGTCCGTACCTGGGAAGCCCGCAGATAGTCCACCAGCTCCTCCCGTTATGTCGGGAGGCTAATTAAACACGCTTTCATTTCCGAGCCCGCGCACCATCGCTCCTTGCAGGCGAGGCCAGTTAATAACGGGAAATGTCGATCAGTCATTACGGCCAGGATTTAAATACGCCGCCATCTGTAATTTGGAAAGTTAATTAGCCCAATGTGCAAAGCGGTCATGTTCGGGGCAAATGGCTCCAAAGTAGAGCTCTCCAGGCAGCCTGCCACCGCCTAATGAGCGTCTCCCAGTGTGCCGCTTTGGCGTTTGAGCGGTTTGGTGAAGGTTACATTTGAATAATTTCCAAGCCGTACTGAGATGCCATTGTTTGATATGCTTATTTTGCCGTAATGGAATTAAGACATTAGGATGGTCGAGTGGGACCCAGGCTGCGCCGGCTGCAATGTCCTACATCCCAGGACCAAAAAATGGAGACCATTAAAGGCCTACTGAAATGATTTTTTTTTATTTAAACGGGGATAGCAGATCTATTCTATGTGTCATACTTGATCATTTCGCGATATTGCCATATTTTTGCTGAAAGGATTTAGTATAGAACAACGACGATAAAGATTGCAACTTTTGGTATCTGATTAAAAAAAAGGCTTGCACCTACCGGAAGTAGCGTGACGTAGTCAGTTGAACATATACGCAAAGTTCCCTATTGTTTACAATGATGGCCGCATGAAGTGAGAGAGATTCGGACCGAGAAAGCGACAATTTCCCCATTAATTTGAGCGAGGATGAAAGATTTGTGGATGAGTAAAGTGCAAGTGAAGGACTAGTGGGGAGTTGAAGCTATTCAGATAGGGAAGATGCTGTGAGAGCCGGGGGTGACCTGATATTCAGCTGGGAATGACTACAACAGTAAATAAACACAAGACATATATATACTCTATTAGCCACAACACAACCAGGCTTATATTTAATATGCCACAAATTAATCCTGCATAAAAACACCTGCGTGTTTGTTATGCTAGCTCCTAGCTCCTCTGCTAGCTCCTAGCTCCATAGAACACGCCAATACAATTCAAACACCTGATCAACACACACAATCACTCAGCCCAAAAGACCGTTTACCTAACCCAAGGTTCATAAAGCTTATATATTTTTAAAAAGTTACGTACGTGATGCGCACATACGGTCAAGTTATCGAATGTTTAGTAGCCAAGGCTGCATACTCACGGTACCTGATATTCAGCTGGGAATGACTACAACAGTAAATAAACACAAGACATATATATACTCTATTAGCCACAACACAACCAGGCTTATATTTAATATGCCACAAATTAATCCTGCATAATAACACCTGCGTGTTTGTTATGCTAGCTCCTAGCTCCTCTGCTAGCTCCTAGCTCCATAGAACACGCCAATACAATTCAAACACTTGATCAACACACACAATCACTCAGCCCAAAAGACCGTTCACCTAACCCAAGGTTCATAAAGCTTATATATTTTTAAAAAGTTACGTACGTGACGCGCACGTACGGTACGGTACGTGTTATGCTAGCTCCTAGCTCCTCTGCTAGCTCCTAGCTCCATAGAACACGCCAATACAATTCAAACACATGATCAACACACACAATCACTCAGCCCAAAAGACCGTTCACCTAACCCAAGGTTCATAAAGCTTATATATTTAAAAAAAGTTACGTACATACGGAAAAAAAAGCCAAAGCTGCATACTCACAGTAGCACGTCTGCGTCTTTGTCATCCAAATCAAAGTAATCCTGGTAAGAGTCTGTGTTGTCCCAGTTCTCTACAGGCGTCTGTGTATCCAAGTCAAAAGTCCTCCTGGTTAGAGTCTCTGTTATCCGAGTTCTTCCATCTTGACTGCATCTTTCGGGAATGTAAACAAAGAAGCGCCGGCTGTGTACTGTTGTGGCTGACTACGTTCGAAAAATACGTCCATTTCGCACCGACAACTTTCTTCTTTGCTTGCTCGGCTTCCTTCTCCATAATGCAATGAACATGATTGAAACAGATTCACGAACACAGATGTCCAGAATACTGTGGAATTATGAAATGAAAACAGAGCTTTTTCGTATCGGCTTCAATGTGGAAGGCATACCCGTGTTCGCCGGGCTACGTCACACGCATACGTCATCCTCAGAGGCGTTTCGAACCGGAAGTTTAGCGGCAAATTTAAAATGTCACTTTATAAGTTAACCCGGCCGTATTGGCATGTGTTATAATGTTAAGATTTCATCATTGATATATAAACTATCAGACTGCGTGGTCGGTAGTAGTGGGTTTCAGTAGGCCTTTAAGCCAATGTTTGGTGCCGTTTTTGTTCCAAATTAATATGTTTAATACCAGTGTTGGGTTAGTTACTGAAAACCAGTAACTAGTAACAGTTACTAGTTACTTTATTTCAAAAGTAACTCAGTTACTAACTCAGTTACTTCCACCAAAAAGTACTGTGAAAAGTAACTACTTAGTTACTACTTTTTTTGTCCTTTTTTTTTTAAGGCTCCCATTAATGCCCTTTTAGCCTTCATTTCAGTACTGTTATTGCACTGGAGAATAATACAATCTGTTGATCAACTTGACATGCATTTGCATCACTGAACTCAGAAAGCAATGTGGTCTACATGCAACACACAAAGACAAAGATATGTTTCAAAGGGCCAATTTATTTCAGGCCACAACAAATTGACAAAACTATTTTAAATAGCTGCAACATAATGGCACTTTAACTTTAACTATAAGTAGATAGGATCTTTGATCCAAGACACAACTTACATTTAACTAAAATGTTATTTTCTTTGTGCTCGACAAAAGAAAAGTATTGAGAATGTCTCCATGTTAAGAAACTCGACTTCTGGCTTCGCCATGATGTCTTGTTAGTTGTTATGAGAGTAGCGTATGTGTGTGTGTGTGTGTGTGGCCCTTTAAGATATGACAGCATGTGAGGTGAGGGACGTCAGTGAGTGAGTGGGCGAGAGAGGTGAGTGTGTGCAGGTGCTCTAGCTTGGTGGATGGCTGCGTCCAATAAAGTCACAGAGTTGCAACAAACCGCCGGCCTCGTCATTCACCCTCAAATGTAAAGACCCACTTACGGGTAAAGTGAAGGTTGGTAGCCCTGAAGTACTGTACATAGGCCCTGGAGGAACGTCTCCCCTGCACCCCTCTACGGTCTGGGACCACCCACAGAAAGCACGCCTCTTCTTTTCCTTGTGACACAGAAGGACGACACCGCAGCGCTTCAATAAAACACACTCAGATCTTCAGTTTCTAGCCGATACTTAAAATAATGCAGTAACGCATCATGTAGTAACGGTAACTGAGTTACTGAATATAAAAAATAACGTGTTAGATTACTAGTTACCGCCGAAACTAACGGCGTTACAAACTAACGCGTTAGTCCCAACACTGTTTAATACAGAGCGCCAGGGGGGTGACAGTATAGTAGTTAGGGATGTCAAAAAAAAAAAAGTATTTTCAGTTGGTAACACTTTAGTATGGGGAACACATATTCACCATTATATAGTTGCTTATTAACATGCAAATTAGTAACATATTGGCTCTTAATTAGTCATTATTAAGTACTTATTAATGCATTATTCTGCATGGCCTTATTATACAAGCAGTAAGTCATTAACTAAGAGTCTTCCCTCAATAACCTCAGAATTATTGCTTATTAGTAACCCTAACCCTAAACCTAACCATTATATGTTCCCCTAGTGTCCAAATAACTGTAAACAAAGTCTTTGTTACTTTAATAAGCAACTACAAACCCCGTTTCCATATGAGTTGGGAAATTGTGTTAGATGTAAATATAAACGGAATACAAAGATTTGCAAATCCTTTCCAACCCATATTCAATTGAATATGCTACAAAGACAACATATTTGATGTTCAAACTGATAAACTTTTTTTTTTTTGCAAATAATCATTAACTTTAGAATTTGATGCCAGAAACATGTGACAAAGAAGTTGGGAAAGGTGGCAATAAATACTGATAAAGTTGAGGAATGCTCATCAAACTCTTATTTGGAACATCCCACAGGTGAACAGGCAAATTGGGAACAGGTGGGTGCCATGATTGGGTATAAAAGTAGATTCCATGAAATGCTGAATCATTCACAAACAAGGATGGGGCGAGGGTCACCACTTTGTCAACAAATGCGTGAGCAAATTGTTGAACAGTTTAAGAAAAACCTTTCTCAACCAGCTATTGCAAGGAATTTAGGGATTTCACCATCTACGGTCCGTAATATCATCAAAGGGTTCAGAGAATCTGGAGAAATCACTACACGTAAGCAGCTAAGCCCGTGACCTTCGATCCCTCAGGCTGTACTGCATCAACAAGCGACATCAGTGTGTAAAGGATATCACCACATGGGCTCAGGAACACTTCAGAAACCCACTGTTAGTAACTACAGTTGGTCGCTACATCTGTAAGTGCAAGTTAAAACTCTCCTATGCAAGGCGAAAACCGTTTATCAACAACACCCAGAAACGCAGTTGGCTTCGCTGGGCCTGAGCTCATCTAAGATGGACTGACACAAAGTGGAAAAGTGTTCTGTGGTCTGACGAGTCCACATTTCAAATTGTTTTTGGAAACTGTGGACGTTGTGTCCTCCGGACCAAAGAGGAAAAGAACCATCCGGATTGTTATAGGCGCAAAGTTGAAAAGCCAGCATCTGTGATGGTATGGGGGTGTATTAGTGCCCAAGACATGGGTAACTTACACATCTGTGAAGGCACCATTAATGCTGAAAGGTACATACAGGTTTTGGAGCAACATATGTTGCCATCCAAGCAACATTACCATGGACGCCCCTGCTTATTTCAGCAAGACAATGCCAAGCCAAGTGTTACATCAACGTGGCTTCATAGTAAAAGAGTGCGGGTACTAGACTGGCCTGCCTGTAGTCCAGGCCTGTCTCCCATTGAAAACAAGGGAGACCCCCGGACTGTTGAACAACTTAAGCTGTACATCAAGCAAGAATGGGAAAGAATTCCACCTGAGAAGCTTAAAAAATGTGTCTCCTCAGTTCCCAAACGTTTACTGAGTGTTGTTAAAAGGAAAGGCCATGTAACACAGTGCTGAACATGCCCTTTCCCAACTACTTTGGCACGTGTTGCAGCCATGAAATTCTAAGTTAATTATTATTTGCAAAAAAAAAAATAAAGTTTATGACTTTGAACATCAAATATCTTGTCTGTGTAGTGCATTCAACTGAATATGGGTTGAAAAGGATTTGCAAATCATTGTATTCCGTTTATATTTACATCTAACACAATTTCCCAACTCATATGGAAACGGGGTTTGTACAAATCATAATGTTGTTGGGGGTTTTTTTTACACTTACATGTTGCGGTTAATAGTATTCTATCTTTATTTGTCGTTATCTATACTTTCTGAATAAATTATGTGATAATGTTCATCAGTCAACTCATTGGTGTTCATTTTCAATCCATCAAGATAAAAAAATAATATCAAAATCAAATTACAGGATTTTATTTATGTAGTTTGCTCATTTTCCTCGACTGGTGTAGTAACATCTTGTGGTTTATTTTGTACATATGTAGCATCATCTACAAAGATACAAATAATTGCAATTGTGACATCTAGTGGACACATTAAGAACAGCAGTTTCTTTCATTCAAAAATTTTGGCTCATTTTTATACTTAGCAAACACGTCCGAATAAAATCTGTTCGTGGGCCGTGCATTTGACACCTCTGATGTAGATTATCTATATCTGCTGTACAGATTTACTTTAGAAAAAAAAAGTGTTGGATACTTCTCTTGTTGCCTTATTTGTATTTGACTTTATTAAATGTTTGGGAAGCATTTTAATAAACAAAACCAGTTTTATTTTAAGTAATATAGAAGTCGATCAGAGCTGTTTCCCAGCAGGCACAAGACATTGAAACAACATTGATAACTTTTTGAATTAGGTCCTGACGTTGAGCAACTCAAACATAACGTTGTAACAACATGCTTTCGGACGACTGTGGAGGGGGGGCGTGGTCGGCGCGCCTCCTGCGGGAAGGGAGTGTGTATGACCCGGCTTCGAAGCCCAGCTGACAGGTGAGTAGATTGCCCAGCTGGGGCTAATTATCTAATCACCTGTCGCCTTTATCAGCAGCGTATAAAATAAAAGACTTGTTCAACCCTGTATCCCGGGCTCACCAAGGTTCTGTCGGTCCCAGGAGAACCCACCACGCAGGAGACGTTTACAACGACGTTTAATCAATGTTGGGGTCTGACGTTGATATGACCTTTTAAATTTGGTCATTTCCCAACTAAATTCTGCAACACAAACACAACGTTGAAACAACATGCTTTTTGACAACGTTTATTCAATGTCGGGTTGTGAGGTTGATTTGACCATTGAAATTTGGTCATTTCCCAACCAATATTCTACAACACAAATACAAAGTTTAATCAATGTCAGGTTGTGATGTTGATTTGACCATTGAATTTTGGTTATTTATTAACCAATATTCTATAACACAAATACAACGTTGAAACAACATGCTTGTTGATGACGTTTATTCAATATCAGGTTGTGACGTTGACTTGACCGTTGAATTTTGGTCATTTTCCAACCAATATTCTACAACACAAATACAACGTTGAAACAACGTGCTTTTTGACAACGTTTAATCAATGTTGGGTTGTGACGTTGATTTGACCGTTGAAATTTGGTCATTCTCCAACCAACATTCTACAACACAAATACAACGTTTAATCAACATCAGGTTGTGAGGTTGATTTGACCATTGAAATGTGGCAATTTCCCAACCAATATTCTACAACACAAATACAACGTTGAAGCATGCTTTTGGACTATGTTTATTCAATGTCAGGTTGTGACGTTGATTTGACCATTGAAATTTGGTCATTTCCCAACCAATATTCTACAACACAAATACAACATTGGAACAACATGCTTTTTGACAACGTTTAATCAATGTTGGGTTGTGACGTTGATTTGACCGTTGAAATTTGGTCATTCCCCAACCTACATTCTACAACACAAATACAACGTTTAATCAACGTCAGGTTGTGAGGTTGATTTGACCATTGAAATTTGGTCATTTCCCAACCAATATTCTACAACACAAATACAACGTTGAAACATGCTTTTGGACTATGTTTATTCAATGTCAGGTTGTGACGTTGATTTGACCATTGAAATTTGGTCATTTCCCAACCAATATTCTACAACACAAGTACGTTTAGTCAATGTCAGGTTGTGACGTTGATTTGACCATTGAAATTTGGTCATTTCCCAACCAATATTCTACAACACAAGTACGTTTAGTCAATGTCAGGTTGTGACGTTGATTTGACCATTGAAATTTGATCATTTCCCAACCAATATTCTACAACACAAACACAAAGTTTAATCAATGTCAGGTTTAGACCTCGATTTGACCATTGAAATTTGGTCATTTCCAAACCAATATTCTACAACACAAATACAACGTTTAACCAATGTCAGGTTGTGACGTTGATTTGTCCATTGAATTTTGGTTATTTCCCATCCATTATTCTACCACACAAATACAACATGCTTTGACGACGTTTGATCAATGTCAGGTTGTGACGTTGATTTGTCCGTAGAAATGTGGTCATTTCCCAACCAATATTCTACAACACAAATACAACACAGATCTTGACACCCCTGCAAAATTTGGGGACTGTTTGTGTGCTAAAAATCAATTTTTTAAATATTTATTTTCAGGACCCCCAAATTATAAAAGTGTTTGCTGATCCTGGCGCGCCTGCAAAATTTGGGGACTTTTCTAAAAAGCAATCTGTTAAAATTTATATTTTCGGGACCTCAAAATGTAAAAATGTTTTGCAGATCCTGATACCCCTGCAAAATGTAGGGACTTTCTGTGTGCTAAAAAGCTGTTGTTGTTTTTTTATTCCTTTTCAGAAAAGCCAAAATGTTAACATATTTCGCAGATCATGACACACCTGCACAATTACAGCTATTTTTAAAATTTATATTTTTGGGACACCAAAATATCGATTTTTTTGCAGATCCTGACATGTCTCCACAATTTGGGGACTTGTCCTATTCTTAAAAAGCTACCTTTGAAAATGTATGTTTTCGGGATATAAAATTATAAACAATTTTGCAGATCCTGACACACTTGCAAAATCTGGGGACTTGTTTGTGTGCTAAAAAGCAATTGTTTTAAATTCCTTTTCAGGACCCCCAAAACATTTTTTTTTTTGCAGTTCCTGACGCACCTGCAAAATTTGGGGACTTTTCATGCGCTAAAAGCTATTTTTAGAAAATGTGTTTTCGGGACTGCCAAAATATAAACATATTTTGCAGATCTTGACACACCTGCAAAAATTGGGGACTTTCCGTGCACTAGAAAGCAATTTTTTGAAATTCATTTTCTGGAAGCCCGAAATATTAATTTGTTTGCACATCCTGACGCTCCTCCACAATTTTGGAATTTTTCATGCGTTTAAAAAGCTATCTTTGAAAATTGATATTTTTGGGACAAAATTATTAAACATTTTGTAAATCCTGACACTTCTGCAAAATGTGGGGACTTTTTGTGCGCTAAAAAGCTATTTAAAAAAAAAATGTTTTCGAGACCGCCAAAATATAATTTCTTGGGAGATCCTGACATGCCTGCAAAATTTGGGGACTTTTCATGTGCTAAAAGCTATTTTTAAAATTGATATTTTTGGGACACCAAAATATAATTTTTTTGCAGATCCTGACACCCCTGCACAATTTGGGGACTTTTTTGTGCGCTAAAAAGCAATTTTTTAAATTTCCTTTTCAGGACCCTCAAAATATATATTTTTTTGCAGATCCTGTCATGCCTGCAAAATTTGGGGACTTTTTGTGTGCTAAAAAGCAATGTTTTAAAATATTTCTTTACAGGACCCCCCAAAATATAAAAATGTTTGCACATACTGACTCGCCTGCAAAATTTGGGGACTTTTCGTGAGCTATAAAGCTATTTTAAAACAAATTGTTTTCGGGACTGCCAAAATATATTTTCTTGGGAGATCATGACATGCCTGCTAAATTTGGGGACTTTTCATGCACTTATAAGCTATTTTTAAAATTAATATTTTTGGGACACCAAAATATAATTTTTTTTGCAGATCCTGACACCCCTGCACAATGTGGGGACTTTTTTGTGCGCTAAAAAGCCATTTTTTAAATTTCCTTTTCAAAACCCCCAAAATATATTTTTTGCAGATCCTATCACGCCTGCAAAATTTGGGGACTTTTTGTGTGCCAAAAAGCAATTTTTTAAATATTTATTTTCAGGACCCCCCAAAATATAAAAATGTTCGCAAATACTGACTCGCCTGCAAAATTTGGGGAATTTTCGTGAGCTACAAAGCTATTTTAAAACAAATTGTTTTCGGGACTGCCAAAATTTTAACATATTTTGCAGATCCTGACACTCCTGCAAATTTTGGGGACGTTTCATGCGTGAAAAAGCAAAAATGTTTTATTCATTTTCGAGAACTCCGAAGGATAATTTTTTTGGCAGATCCTGACACGCCTGCAAAATTTGGGGACTTTTCATGTGCTTAAAAAGCTATCTTTGAAAATTTATATTTTGTGACACAAAATTATAAAAAAAAATGTGTAGATCCTGACACCCCTGCAAATTTTGAGGACTTTTTGTGCGCTAAAAAGCTATTTTAAAAAAAATTGTTTTCGAGACCACCAAAATATAATTTCTTGGGAGATCCTGACATGCCTGCAAAATTTGGGGACTTTTCATGCGCTTAAAAGCTACTTTTAAAATTCATATTTTTGTGACACCAAAATATAATATTTTTTTGCAGATCCTGTCAAGCCTGCAAAATTTGGGGACTTTTTGTGTGCTAAAAAGCAATATTTTTAATATTTCTTTTCAGGACCCCCCAAAATATGAAAATGTTTGCAAATACTGACTCGCCTGCAAAATTAGGGGAATTTTCGTGAGCTATAAAGCTATTTTAAAACAAATTGTTTTCGGGACTGCCAAAATATTGACATATTTTGCAGATCCTGACACTCCTGCAATATTTGGGGATGTTTCATGCGCTAAAAAGTAAAAATGATTTATTCATTTTCGAGAACCCCGAAGGATTTTTTTTTTTGCAGATCCTGACACGCCTGCAAAATTTGGGGACTTTTCATGCGCTTAAAAAGCTATTTTTGAAAATTGATATTTTTGGGACACAGAATTATAAAAAAATGTGTAGATCCTGACACGCCTGCAACATTTGGGGACTTTTCATGCGCTTAAAAAGCTATTTTTGAAAATTGATATTTTTGGGACACAGAATTATAAAAAAAATGTGTAGATCCTGACACCCCTGCAAAATTTGAGGACTTTTTTTTGCGCTAAAAAGCTAATTTAAAAAAATTGTTTTTGAGACCGCCAAAATATAATTTCTTGGGAGATCCTGACATGCCTGAAAAATTTGGGGACTATCCATGCGCTAAAAAGCAATTTTTAAAAATTCATTTTTGGGACCGTCAAAAAAATATATTATATATTATTAATATGTGTGTATATGTGTGTATTTATATATATTTATTAATATATGTGTATATATATATATATATATATATATATATATATATATATATATATATATATATATATATATATACCTGTATATATATATATATATATATATATATATATATATATATATATATATATATATATATTTTTTTTTTTTTTTTTTCAGATGCTGACGCACCTGCACAATTTCGGATATTTTGTGCATGTTAAGGGCCTCGTATGCATCGAAACCGAGTAGTATAATTACAATAATATACAACATAGCAATTTCAGTAGGGCCCTTGCGGTGCTCTGCAAAGTCGTAGCAAATAATGAAAGTGTTGTCTGCGTAGCATACGGATCGCATGGCAGCGATGGTCGGGTTCCCAGGATGCAAAAAAATGGGAAGCACAAGGCAACACTTAACTTAAGGCAAAAATCCAAAAAGGCCAGAACACAAGCAATAGCGTGAGGCTAACAAAAAATGCAAAAACTAAAAACTCAAAAGCTAAGTAGAACAACAAACCTGCAATGCAAACTGTGATCAATGGACCTGCGAGTTAGGCAGGGTGACACTTGCATATAAAGCACTCTAAATAGTAATCGGGATCAGGTGAGCCTCCTGATCACCAATCAGAGGCAGGTGTCATTAATCACCGCTCTAAGTAACCAGAGAGTAAACATAGGAAGGGACGCTGAAACACGAATAGACCTTAAACATAAGAGAACTATAACAAACATACAGGTCATGACAGTGTGCGTGTACCCCACTCCTCTTTTGCTCAGCACCCTCTTTTACGGACCCCAGGATGTTGAGACAGCAGGCAAAGTGCAGGCGAAAACCCTTTGATTCGGGACAACACAACCAAAAGTAGTGCAGCAGGGGCGTGCACAAAAAGCAACCAGACACAGGGAGCAAAAGGGAAAGCATAAGGATGTAGCCCCTTCCAGAGGACAAGGCTGGCATCAGAAGTCCCTTGATTGACAACCAGGGACGGCCGTGTTGTCTGATTGCCAATCAAGAAGCAGGTGAGGCCCCAAAGAGGAAGTGGTGATAAATAAGAGCGCGAGAAAGAAAATAATGCAAAATAGAGGAAACCGCCATGATCATGACTTTGTCTTCACACACAGGATTCTTCAATAAACAAACAAATGATGTTAGTATATCGATTGTATTCATCATTGATATGTTTTCTGCATGTACAACTATAAATACTCCCGAAAATGTGTTGTGTGCTCTTATTGTTTGTCTGGAATGGATTGATGATGGGAAAAATCACTTAGTTTTACAGTGAAGCTCAGTCTCGGAAAGGAGAATCCACAGCCTGAAGACCTCCATCCGTCGTTAAAGTCACTTGTTTCCTCTCACTTCGTCTTCTCGGTGAAGTGCATTAGAGAGCACAAAAACAAGTAGATAAAATGAGGGCAGCGTGCCGCCATTGTTAAGAACGGCAACAACGCTACGAGCTCCGACTATATTGATGCTGCACTTCGGGCAGTAAGGGCGTTTAATTAAAATAAGTACAATCGTAACTCACACTCTTCAAACTGTTACTGTTGTTGGGTGTTCAAAGGGCTCTCAGCATACTGTCAAAATGAAATGGATGAATTATTAATGACATATATTTTTTATATTACTCTCATTTGATTTTTCACCAACAACATTTGATCTTTACCCAACACAAAATGCAGAAAAATGGCATCCCGCATCTTTCATTTTGCCTGTAATTTCCTTGGTTCATATATATATATATATATATATATATATATATTTTTTTTTTTTTTTTTTTTTTTTTTTTTAGTAATATATATATATATATATATATATATATACTGTATATATATTAATATGTGTGTATATGTGTGTATTTATATATATTTATTAATATATGTGTATATATATGTATATATATATATATATATATATATATATATATATATGGATGGATGGATGGATGGATGGATGGATGGATATATATATATATATATATATATATATATATATATATATATATATATATATATATATATATATATATATATATATATATGGATGGATGGATGGATGGATGGATGGATGGATATATATATATATATATATACACATATACATATATGTATATATGTATATGTATGTATACAGGGCTCGAATTTAACCACGGCAACTGCGGGAAAGGATGTGACCGCCCTCGTAATTTGTCGTAATGCCCTAAAAAATTGACCAACATCTGCGGCAAGAACATGCCGTGACAGCCCTTGGCTTTGTTCTTATTAATGGACGAGGGATGTAACAGTGAAACGGTACAATGATCATTTGCGATAAAATTCCCAACGGCTAGTAATACGTAAAAATGTTTAATTACCGAAACCCCCGTCATTTATTAATGCATTTTAGGCAACAGGAAGTCAGGCGCATGCGCACTAGCGTCGTTTGGCTAGATAATCATGGCGGACAAGCTACACGGACTTTGCTCCGGAGAGTTCCCTTTGGAGTAAACGGAGCCAAGCGCCTGGTTTAACGTAATTTTCCCTCGTTTCCCGCCGTGCATTTTAGAGTGCACTGCTGTGTTTAGATGGAGACAGGTGTGGACAATATTGGAGACACTTGTCCCCACACTAAAAGTATACAGCGAAGGAGAAAACTATTTGATGTGGCTTTTATTTTCTCAATACAGCGTTTATCAGCTGCTGTGACTGAGAGTTAAGTCTATAGTTTGTTCACTCGTCCTATATTTAACTGCAAACTGTACCAGTATTTAAACAACATCAATACTAGCTCAAATATTTTGTCATCTAATTGAACGCAGGCTGTGAAGATTGTGTATTCTTGTCCGAACTGTTGCACTGAACCACAAGGAGGCGTTGTTGGAGAAGCACAAGGCTTGTTTATTAGACATAATCTTCATTAGCCAAACTGCTTTGAGTGTTATATTGATATAAAAAAGTAATCACCATGTTTTTTTTTACATTAATTGTGGGGGTTTTCAAGTCACAAAGGTGTTACTTCAAAAACCATTTATGTGACACAGCTTCCTGTTAGTGTTATTGTGGATAGTTCATTCCGATACGACATATTTCTGCTCAAACTTTTAATGGATATGTCCTGATAATGCATCTACATTTACATATAAATGTGCATAACTAGAAAAAAATGAATAAATAATAAAAATTTAAAAAATACCTGAGTGATAAAGGCATAAAGGCATACAAAAAGCTGACAAGTTGATTAATAATTCATTTAAATAAGTTTATATATATATATATATATATATATATATATATATATATATATATATATATATATATATATATATATATATATATATATATATATATATATATATATATATATATATTTAAGGCCTACTGAAATGATTTTTTTTTATTTAAACGGGAATAGCAGATCCATTCTATGTGTCATACTTGATCATTTTGCGATATTGCCATATTTTTGCTGAAAGGATTTAGTAGAGAAAATCGACGATAAAGTTCGCAACTTTTGCTCGCTGATAAAAAAAAAGCCTTGCCTGTACCGGAAGTAGCGTGACGTCACAGGAGCTAGTATTCCTCACAATTCCCCATTGTTTACAATGGAGCGAGAGAGATTCGGACAGAGAAAGCGACGATTACCCCATTAATTTGAGCGAGGATGAAAGATTCGTAGATGAGGAACGTTACA
The DNA here is from genome assembly GCF_033978785.1 of Entelurus aequoreus. Classification (NCBI taxonomy): domain Eukaryota; kingdom Metazoa; phylum Chordata; class Actinopteri; order Syngnathiformes; family Syngnathidae; genus Entelurus; species Entelurus aequoreus. Next base: position 28,619,232 of record NC_084755.1, read on the forward strand.
GTGAAGGACTTGAGAGGCAGTGATGGACGTATCTTTTTTCGCTCTGACCGTAGCTTAGGTACAAGCTGGCTCATTGGATTCCACACTCTCCTTTTTCTATTGTGGATCACTGATTTGTATTTTAAACCACCTCGGATACTATATCCTCTTGAAAATGAGAGTCGATAACGCGAAATGGACATTCAGTGCCTTTTATCTCCACGACAATACATCGGCGAAATGCTTTAGCTACGAGCTAACGTGATAGCATCGTGCTTTAACTGCATATAGAAACAAAAAAAATAAACCCCTGACTGGAAGGATAGATAGAAAATCAACAATACTATTAAACCGTGGACATGTAAATACACGGTTAATGCTTTCCAGGCTGGCGAAAGTTAACAATGCTGTGCTAACGACGCCATTGAAGCTAACTTAGCAACTTAGCAACCGGACCGCACAGAGCTATGCTAAAAACATTAGCTCTCCACCTACGCCAGCCAGCCCTCATCTGCTCATCAACACCCGTGCTCACCTGCGTTCCAGCGATCGGCAGAAGGACGAAGGACTTCACCCGATGCGTTTGGTGGCCCGGAGACGTAGGAAGTCAAGGTGAGGTCGGGGGCTAGCGCGTCTGCTCTCCAACAAAATCCTCCTGGTTGTGTTGCTGTAGTCCGCTGCTAATACACCGATCCCACCTACAACTGTCTTCTTTGCAGCCTTCATTGTTCATTAAACAAATTGCAAAAGATGTCCAGAATACTGTGGAATTATGAAATGAAAACAGAGCTTTTTGTATAGGATTCTACGGGGTACCATAACTTCCGTTACTCTGACTTCGTCACGCGCATACGTCATCATACCGCGACATTTCAGCCGGATATTTCCCGGGAAATTTTAAATGTCACTTTATAAGTTAACCCGGCCGTATTGGCATGTGTTGCAATGTTAAGATTTCATCATTGATATATAAACTATCAGACTGCGTGGTCGGTAGTAGTGGGTTTCAGTAGGCCTTTAAAGGGACAAGCGGTAGAAAATGGATGGATGGATATATAATTTGGAGCCCCTGCCTCGAAAGAAAATAATGTTTGCCTTGGTGCCTTTCCAACTTGCCTTGATGCCCTAAAATATGAGCCCTCCTTGAAGGCAACACTTGCCTTGACCTTAAAAAGTTAAACTTTGAGCCTCCTCCGGATGGCAGAGCTTCTCACCCTATCTCTAAGGGAGAGCCCCGCCACCCGGTGGAGGAAACTCATTTCGGTCGCTTGTACCCGTGATCTTGTCCTTTCGGTCATGACCCAAAGCTCATGACCATAGGTGAGGATGGTAACGTAGATCGACTGGTAAATTGAGAGCTTTGCCACCAGGCGCTCGCCATCATGCCCCAACTCCGGGCCTGGCTCCAGAGGGGGGCCCCGGTGACCCGCGTCCGGACGAGGGAAATCGTAGTCTCTGTTTTCGTATTCCTATAGAAGTCTTCGACTTATATGTATACATGTATATGTACATGTATATGTATATGTATATGTATATGTATATGTATATGTATATATGTAAGTATGTATACATATATGTATGTATTTATATGTATGTACACAATCGTTCAAAAGTTTGGGGTCACATTGAAATGTCCTTATTTTTTAAGGAAAAGCACTGTACTTTTCAATGAAGATAACTTTAAACTAGTGCAATATCTACATAGGTGTATAGAGGCCCATTTCCAGCAACTATCACTCCAGTGTTCTAATGGTACAATGTGTTTGCTCATTGGCTCAGAAGGCTAATTGATGATTAGAAAACCCTTGTGCAATCATGTTCACACATCTGAAAACAGTTTAGCTCGTTACAGAAGCTACAAAACTGACCTTCCTTTGAGCAGATTGAAATTCTGGAGCATCACATTTGTGGGGTCAATTAAACGCTCAAAATGGCCAGAAAAAGAGAACTTTCATCTGAAACTCGACAGTCTATTCTTGTTCTTAGAAATGAAGGCTATTCCACAAAATTGTTTGGGTGACCCCAAACTTTTGAACCGTAGTGTATGTATATATATATGTTTGTATGTATAGAGAATTATATTTATCGCTCTTTTCTCGAGGGACTCAAAGCGCACAGCCGCTCTATCAACCGAGCCACGCCGCTCCATATATATGTATATATATGTAAATGTATGTGTATGCATATATATATATATATATATATATATATATGCATATATATATATATATATATATATATATATATATATATATATATATATATATATATATATATATATATATATATATATATATATATATATATATATATATACATATATATATATATATATGTATAAATATATGGATCTTTTTTTAAATTAATTTTAAATTATGCAAAGGAGTGATACCCTGTGATTAATTGGGAATAATACACATTCACACGTGTGAATAAACTATTTCAAGAAATTAATCATTTAACAGCACTAATGAAAACATTTAATCTGTTAACATGCAAACACTTTTATGTTTTGCAGTTTGTTCCCTTGCTGAGACAAAAATCAATCCAACCGTGGCCTTAAAACCGGAGTGACACTAAACCGTGTTCATGCGCGCCACGACACCGCGACTAAGCAGCGATTACAGTTTTAAATAAACGCTCAGGCGTGTCCATAAAGTGCTTAGAGTTAACTGGGATGTGCTTTTTTATACTGATATTACTACTAATAGTAAAGTGCCTGCCTTTCAAACCACAGCCCTGCCCCCAGTAGGAAAACTAAATTAAAAACTGGGGGAAAATAAGCAAAAAGGCAGAAAGAAATGTAAAATGTTGACAATACCATACTTTTTCACCGACATATAACATTTTAGCATATCTACATGGGTTGTTTTTTTACCTTGTTTACACAATAAAAAACGTTCAAATGGCCCCCGCATCCTTTGATATGTCAGTAAGAGGCCCCCAGTGGTTGATCGCAACAGGTGTCCGGGCAAATTAAAGAGTTACATCAATTCTGACTGCGTTTGTGTCTTTCATTTGTAAAATATTCAACCAATTATGTATAATGTATAATGCATATGTTCCTTTGCTGCACTTAAATGTAGAGTATATGTAGAATATATTTATATTATTTATATATTATATATATAATATATGATATATATTATATTGTTTATTATTATTATTGTCTATTGTGAGCAAACTGTGGTGCTGAATTTCCCCCAGGGATCAATAAAGTACTTTCTATTCTATTCTATTCTATTCTATTTTGCGAAACATTGCAACACAGGGGCTGAAAAAAAGGGATATGTCTAAGTGCCAACATGTTTGCGTATAAAAATGCCCCTGCATGTTGTCTTTAAGGCTACAATTGGTGACTCGGGGTGTTCAAATGTTAAAAAAAAACCTGCAATAAACCCAGCAAAACACACACGGGAAATGTGGAGCAGACAGGGTCCACAGCGGAAAATAAAAGTGCTGAAAAGGAAACAATAACAAACTCCAAAAAAAAATCCAAACCTTATTATTAGTAATTGGTTTCATCATTTCAACTTTTTTTTCTGTTTACATTTTAGCTGGTTGGGGTTTTTGGTTACATGTCATGTCTTTCACAATAAAACTGACAAATAACTGTCACACAAAGCGGTGTGTGTTTGTGTGTGCATGTGTGTTATTAGGACTTTTTAGTATCAAACATTGTTTTTTACGCTGTGAATGTGCTATATTTTTTATATTGATGCTGTTGTTTATGTCAGCTTTTATCCTTACAATATGCCTGGGGTGTCAAACTCATTTTTATTAGAGGGCCACATCGCAGTTATGGCGGCCGTTTGTAACAGTGAATAATATATGAATATAATGAATATGGACGTATGGATTCGCTTCATGATATCATTACACAATTGCCTATGCCAGGGGTCCTCAAACGTTTTGACTCGGGGGCCGCATTGGGTTAAAACAATTTGGCCAGGCTGTATATATATATGTCTTGCCTCTGGTGAGGGCAGTCGCATTTTTCTCCGCTACCTCCTTCCCTGCTTGCTCTCTTCATTTTTGTCTTGTCTGAACTTTTTTGAAGCCTCTTTCTTTGCGCTGTCCTCAAATCTAAACATCAGACATGGAAATGATCAGCTGGACTCTCGACGCAATTGACAAAGTCTTTTTGACAAGGAAAAGAGGTTCGGGGGAGCCTGGCTGCCCTGATGGAACCATTGCTACGTGAGAGACTCCTGGGTACGTGAGAGACTCCTGGGATAAATGGAGAATCATGTGCCTCTCAGTCCTTTCCATCGAGGACGTGGAAGACATCTACCTCTTTTGGAACCGTGATCGCGGGGCACCTGCTGATTGGGCTGGGCATTGCTCTGGTGTATCGTCAAATTCGGAAGACGATGGCAGCCACTCAAGGAGCCCAACGGCTGTTCGTCGCAATGGAAGGATTGGGCCGGGCTGTGAGAACACAGACTGTGGCGATTTCTGAACTGAATCGCAAGATGGATCACATCATGGAGAAGTTTGCTGAGAAGGAGAATTTAATTGAATTTGAGAGAAACCAGCATGGACAAATAGAGCAGGCAAGTCATTGTTTTTGACTGCTCGAGGAAAACAACATCCTAATCTACTATTTGACTACCTCGAATGGCCTTGACGCTGTTCTGAAAAACACCCCAGAGGACACCTCAACGATGGACGCTTTTGACTTCCCTTTTTCTCAACAACACCTGGTGTCGAACTTTGAGATTGGCCCCAGTCCACAAAAACATTTCAACATCACACCCAAGTTAATTGGGCATACATGCACGCAGCCGCCCCTTCCTCAACCAACGCCTTCACCACTGCTTAATTCCGGGGTTATGGATGGCTAGTAGCGCTTTGTAGCAGCAGGCCGGGCTCCAGGGCCAGTATTCTGCACATCTGTGTTGGTGAATCTTTTGCTATTTGTTTAATGAACAATGGAGACTGCAAAGAAGAAAGTTGTAGGTGGGATCGGTGTATTAGCGGCGGACTACAGCAACACAGCCAGGAGGACAGAGATGGATAGCAGACGCGCTAGCCGGCGAACTCACCTTAACTTCCTACGTCTCGCCGACCGCATCTGTGAGCGGGTGAAGTCCTTCGTCGCACGGTCGATCGCTGGAACGCAGGTGAGCACGGGTGTTGATGAGCAGATGAGGGCTGGCTGGCGTAGGTGGATAGCTAATGTTTTTAGCATAGCTCTGTGAGGTCCGGTTGCTAAGTTAGCTTCAATGGCGTCGTTAGCAACAGCATTGTTAACCTTCGCCAGACTGGAAAGCATTAACCGTGTAGTTACATGTCCATGGTTTAATAGTATTGTTGATTTTCTGTCTATCCTTCCAGTCAGGGGTTTATTTATTTTGTTTCTATATGCAGTTAAGCACGATGCTATCACGTTAGCTCCGTTAGCTCCGTAGCTAAAGTGTTTCGTCGATGTATTGTCGTGGAGATAAAAGTCACTATGAATGTCCATTTCGCGTTCTCGACTCTCATTTTCAAGAGGATATAGTATCCGAGGTGGTTTAAAATACAAATCCGTGATCCACAATAGAAAAAGGAGAGAGTGTGGAATCCAATGAGCCGTCTTGTACCTAAGTTACGGTCAGAGCAAAAAAAGATATGTCTTGCACTGCATTCTAGTCCTTCACTCTAACGTTCCTCATCCACGAATCTTTCATCCTCGCTCAAATTAATGGGGTAATCGTCGCTTTCTCGGTCCGAATCGCTCTAGCTGCATTGTAAACAATAGGAAAATGTGAGGAGCCTGTCAACTGACTACGTCACGCTACTTCCGGTAGGGGCAAGGCTTTTTTTTATCAGATACCAAAACTTGCGAACTTTATCGTCGTTGTTCTCTACTAAATCCTTTCAGCAAAAATATGGCAATATCGCGAAATGATCAAGTATGACACATAGAATGGATCTGCTATCCCCGTTTAAATAAAAAAATGTCATTTCAGTAAGCCTTTAAAGGCCTACTGAAATGACATTTTTTTATTTAAACGGGCCTGCTTTAAGTGGGTGGTGACCGCCATTTATTTATTTTTTTCCCCTGCAAAAACGCCCCCCAGCATGTTTTCCTCCAGGCTAACTAACCCAGTGTTTTTCAACCTTTTTTGAGCCAAGGCACATTTTTTTCCATTGAAAAAATGTGGCGGCACACCACCAGCAGAAAACATTAAAAAAATGAAACTCAGCAGCTGATATTGACAGTAAAAAGTTGTTCTCGCAAGTGTTGGATATTAATTCAAACCATAACCAAGCATGCATCACTATAGCTCTTGTCTCAAAGTAGGTGTACTGTCACCACCTGTCACATCACGCCCTGACTTATTTTGAGGTTTTTGGTGTTTTCCTGTGTGTAGTGTTTTAGTTCTTGTCTTGCGCTCCTATTTTGGTGGCTTTTTCTCTTTTTTTGGTATTTTCCTGTAGCAGTTTTGTCTTCCTTGAGCGCTATTCCCCGTGCCTGTTTTGTTTTAGCAATCAAGACTATTTAAGTTGTCGCTATCCTTCTTTGCGGGGTACATTGTTGATTGTCACGTCATGTTCGGATGTACATTGTGGACGCTGTCTTTGCTCCGCACGCTGTAAGTCTTTGCTGTCGTCCAGCATTCTGTTTTTGTTTACTTTGCAACCAGTTCAGTTTTAGTTTCGTTTTGCACAGCCCTCCCTAAGCTTCAATGCCTTTTCTTAGCGGCACTTACCTTTTTGTTATTTTTTTGGTTTAAGCATTAGATACCTTTTTACCTACACACTGTTGTCTGCATGTTGTGATCACGACAAACCATGTTCCCGACATCTACAAAGCAATTAGCTACTGTGGAAGGATGCTTATATGTTTAAGAGTTCTTTCTTTTTACATAGCCATGTTTAGAGCAGCTAGTACTTTTCCTTTGTGTATTCTACCAGTCTCTCTTTGTCTTCAGATTGTCTGTTTAGTGTCTTAAACCATCAGGAATGGGAAATACAACACCCAGTGGTTTCTTATCAGTGGTGCGAGGGGGAGATGGGGGTTTTCTTTGTGTGAGAAGATTTTATGTGGTGGAATGTCCGAATCTTAAACAGCAACAAAAGTGAATTTAGTACAAAAGTTTTATTTACTCATAATCAAATGGTACAAGGTTGGATTGAATTGCCATGCAAACAGACAACGTCCTCCGGAGACGTTGGATGAATCGAGAATCATGCGAATCATACATAGACTTGGTCTACTTGGCCATTTATGTGTTTCCCTCGTGTGTCAAGGTCCAGTTGTTTTGGACCTGTTTGTTCTGCAACATCCTTGAATCCCTTAGTCATAATAAACAATCAAAACATTTTGTGCAATGGTCAGGCCGACCATATGTTCAACTCTAACCCACATATGCTCCTTCAATGGTACAGAATAGAAAAAAGAGAAACAAGCAGACATTCCACTACTGACGTGTCTTTCTTAATGCTTTTCGACCTCGCTCTCTTTCGGACTTTGACAGACACAAAATATGGTACAAAAGGTCAGAAATGCCACCACAGTTTTTCCCTTGGAATGCCAGATCAACTAGAGTAGCCGATATGAATGTATTGGTTAAGTTGAACTCAGGACCGGCCCGTGGCATAGGCCGTATAGGCAAATGCTAAGGGCGCCGTCCATCAGGGGGCGCCACGCCAGTGCCACAAATGTTGGAGAAAAAAAAAAAAAAGTTGGTACTATTATTTCTAAATACAAAAAATAATCCCACGTTAATTAAAATGCAAAGTAAAGCCTATTTAATAGAAATATTATTTGTTACAACATTACGCCCCCCCCTCCCCCGCACGGTGCGCCCCCTCCCTTCCCGTATCATGACTCTTTTTGGACGTCACCACATCAAAAAATCAACACAAGATGTCAAAACGGCCAAAACTGTCAGGTGCCCAGGGAAGAAAAAAGAGAAAAGAAGAGGAGGAGAAACGAGAAAAAGACAGAGGTAGCAGGGAGGTAACGTTAGCCTACATGAAATTATTTGTCTGTTACAGAATGTGATAGTAACCTGGTTTTTTAGCATTAAGCTAATGTTACATGATTCAGCAATTGCTCATCAATAAATAGCTAGTTCTGTTTTAACGTCGGGTTAATATTGTGGAGGGGGCTAAATTGTTATGAAAAATAATAATGTAACGTTAGGTAATTACAGTACTTCCACCTTACATTCCTCAGGGACATTTGTATTAGATCTTTTAAGCAGGTGTTTTCTGTTTACATTGTTAATGCCTTCTGGTTAGCTAATGTTTGCCCTGCAGGTAATAGTCACTTTTCCACCCCTTTATATATTAGGTATAGTTGTAAGCCTAGTTGTTAAAGTGCACATCATTAATGTTAATTAAGCAATATCACTTGAGAGGGAATGCTGTTTTTTAATTTGAGCACTGCTGTGATTCGGTTAAAGATAATCATAACATAGCATTCTCATATAATATGTTAATTTGCTTTCTTTAAGTAAAAAAAAAGGTCAAAGACAAAGCTATTCGGTTTCTTGTGAGTATATACACTTCACTGCCGATGTGGGGGGGCGCCACCTAAAATCTTGCCTAGGGCGCCAGATTGGTTAGGGCCAGGCCTGGTTGAACTCCTAAAGCTTTAGTAAAACTTGAAAATATTCCAATTCTGTCTTGATGGTCCTTCTTACTCAGCATATATGTCATCGAAAGAATTTGGGGTTTACCAGTAATTTAGATTCCCTGGGAGGAAGAGCTGGTCCGACGCAACACTACCTGCTGCCACCTACTGATATGGAAGAATATTACACGGTTACTCTGCCGAGCTCGAGACAGCACCGACACTCGACAAAGGGACACTTGCGGATTATTATTACTGGTTTGCAAAAAAAATATTTTCAACCCAAATAGGTGAAATGACATAATCTCCCACGACACACCAGACTGTATTTCACGGCACACTAGAGGCACAGTGGTTGGAAAAACACCCTTCCATGCTTTAAAAAATAATAATTGCCTTTATGAATATACATTAAGCCCGATGAGACTCAAGCAAATGGACTCCTAACTGGAGGAAAGTCAACATAATTACAGAGCCGGGTGAATCATGCGTGCTTATCCCGCGCAATAAATCCCACCCCCCACACCCCCACGGTATATCTGAGGTGTCACCATCATCCCGGCCGGAGCGAGCATCCATCACGGTGATGTGCGGGGCTAAATCTCTGATTCCTCAATTGTGGAGTCGCCTCCGCCGCGCCCCTTTGACCAGGCAACAATGGGAGGGAGAGGGAGGAGAGAGAGGGGGAGGAGAGAGAGAGGAGAGAGAGAGAGAGAGAGGGAGAGAGAGAGAGAGAGAAAGGTTCCAGGATCTTCAGGGAGGATAAACGGCGCCTCTCGGATCTTTTTTTTTTCCCCTCCCTTTTACCTACATTTCCCTCCTGCAGGGGAGATGCTTTTGGATGGAGGGAGGACGAGAAAAGAGAGTTAGACAGAGGGGTGTGTGGGGGGGGGGGGGGGGGGGGCGTTTCCCCTCCACATATTGCAACAAAAAAAACAAAAAACAACAACAACAAAAAAAAATCCACTATGTCGTCGACTTGAGCGCGCAGGAAAAAATTAGACCGACTTCCAACAATGGGGTGAGTATATGGACCCACTTCATCCACCGCCATCCTTTTTTTAGTGCGTGTGTGTGTGTGTGTGTGTGTGTGCGTGCGTGTGCGTGTCCTCCAACGCCGTGTAATAGAATGAACGCGGACGCGCAAGTCACGCGTAAATGCGCGCAGCCAATGCGTCCACGGTGCGCTTCAAAGGGAGTGCTGTCAGGTGGCTTCGTTCGCGGTATGCAACATCTGTCTCCTCCGTGTTTTTGTTGCATGCCTTCCACTCACTTTTTTATTTTTTATTTTTATTTTATTTTTCGGCTCAGAGAAAAGTAAGGAGTCGGACGCTTGTTGCGCATTTTTTTTCTACTACACCGAACTTCCATCCATCCAGTTAGGCTCCATGCAGCGCCCCCACCGAACTTGTTTCTCTAAAAAAAAAAAAAAAAAAAAACATTAAATATGGTTATTAAATAAGGCTATACAGATGAGTCAGCTTTTTTTAAATTGGGTTGATTTTTTTTTTTATTTGGGTAAATTGACTAAATAACGTTAATTCCGAGGCCTTCTTTGCCTCGAAAAAAAGAAAAACGGAAAAAAAAACAAAAAAAAACAGCGCACTTTGACTCCACAAGGCGATGAGAGGGCTGGCGTGATGATGCGTACTCTTCAATTGATTGCTTTCGGCTCGCTTCAATGAAATATTCAAAGCTCCCCAACACACTCATATCAACAACACCCAGCCTCCAGTGGCGTAACACTCATTAAAGTAGTTAAGCGACAATAGGAATTCAAATCCATCTGCAGTTCAATTTCTTCGGCAACATGTGTGTGTGTGTGTGTGTGTGTGTGTGTGTGTGTGTGTGTGTGTGTGTGTGTGTGTGTGTGTGTGTGTGTGTGTGTGTGTGTGTGTGTGTGTGTGTGTGTGTGTGTGTGTGTGTGTGTGTGTGTGTGTGTGTGTGTGCATCTGGAGAAAAAACATCAATTGTGTGTGTGTGTGTACATGTGTGTGTGTGTGTGTGTGCGCGTGTGTGTGTGTGTGTGTGTGAGGTGTGTCCCCCGCACCGCACCGCCCGCCCGCCCGCCTCAGTGTGTGCGTGTGCTCAGCCCTCGGGCACATTTGGCAAGCATGAACTCTCTGAACTCAATCCTTGTCCATTAAATTCCTATTGATCAGGCAGCAAAAGAAGAGACATAAAGTTCCATCTCCTCGCTTTCATGCGGGCTTTGAGCGAGCGCCGTCTTTCAGATCCGCCCCCCCCCCCCCATCCCCACACCCCACACCCTTTAAAGAGGAGCAGCAGAAGAAGAAGAAATAGGGGCGATGGAGAGGAGTGAAGATTGGTCGGGAATCCATTAGTAGTAGACACGACGGGGAATTGGGATGAGCCAACAGTTGGTTACAGGAGTGTGTGTGTGTGCGTGTGTGTGTGTGTGTGTAGACTGATTTTACATTCATGGTATGTACATATACGCGTCCTTGAATGAGATTGCTAGTGTCTACTTTTCTATACAAGCATATTTGTGTCTGGGCTGGTACCCTCCTAAGAGCCAGCGTCCCCCTGCAGTGATCTGTCCTATTTTTTCTTTGTTTTTCTTTTTTTGCTTAACAATGCTTTTTCTTTTTTTTTTCTCCTGAAAATGTGTAACTTTGACAAAAAACAAAATAAGCCAAAAACATGCTCTCCTCTTAGGAGGATACAAGCCCAGACACACACACCCACGTGCTTACACAAAACAATCAATCTCAGTCAGAAGACATATGCGTATAATACATGTACAATCAGTGCGCGCACACACAAACACACGCACACACACACACTCCTGTAACCAACTGGTGGCTCATTCCTATTTCACGTGTCTACTACTAATGGCGTCCAAATAGTTCTTCTTCTGCTGCTCCTCTTTAAAGGATACCGTGCTTCTTTTTTTTCAGTACAAGACTTTTTATTTTTTCTCCTGAAAATGTGTAACTTCGACAAAAAAATAAAATAGACCAAATACATCCTCTCCTCTTAGGAGGATACAAGCCCAGACACACACACACACACACACACACTCATATGTGCAAGTATGCCTACACAAAACAATCAATCCCAATCTGAAGACATATTCATATAATACACGTATAATCAGTGTGCACACACACAAACACACACTTACTTCTGTAACCAACTGGTGGTTCATTCCTATTTCCCGTCGTGTCTACTACTAATGGATTCCAAATATTTCTTCTTGTGCTGCACTTCTTCAAAGGATTCCAGGCTTTTTTTGCATAACAATGCTTTTTCTTTTTTCTCCTGAAAATGTGTAACTTTGACAAAAAAATAAAATATGCCAAAAGCACCCTCTCCTCTTAGGAGGATGCAAGCCCAGACACACACACACACACACACACACACACACACACGTGCAAGTATGCTAACACAAAACGATCAATCTCAGTCAAAAGACATTCGTATAATGCATGTATAATCAACATGCACACACACAAACACACACACACACACACACTACTGTAACCAACTGGTTGCTCATTCCTATTCAATGGCGTGTCTACTACTAATGGATTCCAAATATTTCCTCCTGTGCTGCTCTTCTTTAAATGATACCATGGGCTTTTTATAAGTGCAAGACTTTTTCTTTTTTTCTTCTGAAAATGTGTAACTTTGACAAAAAAGAAAATTGGCCAAAAACATCCTCTCCTGTTAGGAGGATACAAGCCCAGACACACACACACACACACTCATATGTGCAAGTATGCCTACACAAAACAATCAATCTCAGTCAGAAGACATATTCGTATAGTGCATGTATAATCAGTGTGCACACACAAACACACACAACACTCCTGTAACCAACTGGTGGCTCATTACTATTTCACGTCGTGTCTACTACTAATGGATTCCAAATGTTTCTTCTTGTGCTGCTCCTCTTTAAAGGATTATCTGCTTTCTTTTTTTTCAGAATAAGACTTTTTCTTTTTTCTCCTGAAAATGTGTAACTTTGACAAAAAAGAAAATAGACCAGAAACATCCTCTCCGCTTAGGAGGATACACACACACACACACACACACACACACACACACACACACACACACACACACACACACACACACACACACACACACACACACACACACACACACACACACACCCACTCATATGTGCAAGTATACTTGCTTACACAAAACAATCAATCTCAGTGCGCACACACAAACACACACTTACTTCTGTAACCAACTGGTGGCTCATTCCTATTTCCCGTCATGTCTACTACTAATGGCTTCCAAATATTTCTTCTTGTGCTGCTCCTCTTTAAAAGATACCAAGCTTTGTTTGCATGACAATGCTTTTTCTTTTTTCTCCTGAACATGTGTAACTTTGACAGAAAAGAAAATAGACCAAAAACATCATCTTCTCTAAGGAGGATACCAACCCAGACACACACACGTGCAACTATATTTACACAAAACAATCAGTCTGAGTCAGAAGATGCATTCTTACAATGCATGAATAATCAGTGTACACAAACACAAACACACACTCACTTCTGTAACCAACTGGTGGCTCATTCCTATTTCCCGTCATGTCTACTACTAATGGCTTCCAAATATTTCTTCTTGTGCTGCTCCTCTTTAAAGGATAGCAAGCTTTTCTTGCATAACAATGCTTTGAATTTTTTTCTCCAGAAAATGTGTAACTTTGACAGAAAAGAAAATAGACCAAAAAAATAATCTTCTCTTAGGAGGATACAAACCCAGACACACACACGTGCAACTATATTTACACAAAACAATCAGTCTGAGTCAGAAGATGCATTCTTACAATGCATGTATAATCAGTGTACACAAACACACACATACTTCTGTAACCAACTGGTGGTTCATTCCTATTTCACGTCTTGTCTACTACTAAGGGCTTCCAAATATTTATTTTTGTGCTGCTCTTCTTTAAAGTATACCAAGCTTTTTTTGCATAACAATGCTTTTAATTTTTTTCTCCAGAAAATGTGTAACTTTGACAAAAAGAAAACAGACCAAAACTATCCTCTTCTCTTAGGAGAATACATGTCCAGACACACACGTGCAAATATACTTACACAAAACAACCAATCTCAGTCAAAAGACCTAAATACAATGCATGTATAATCAGTGTACACACACACACAAACACACACATACTCCTGTAACCAACTGGTGGTTCAGTCATATTTCATGTTGTGTCTACTACTAATGGCTTCCAAATATTTATTCTTCTGCTGCTCCTCTTTAAAGGATACCAGGTTTTTTTGCATAACAATGTTTTTTCTTTTTCTCCTAAAAATGTGTAACTTTGACAAAAATAAAATAGACCAAAACATCATCTTCTCTTAGAGGATACAAGCCCAGACACACACGTGCAATATACTTACACAAAACAATCAATCACAGTCAAAATACGTCTAAATACAATGCATGTATAATCAGTGTACACACACAAACAAACACATACTTCTGTAACCAACTGGTGACTCGTTCCTATTTCCCATCGTGTCTACTACTAATGGCTTCCAAATATTTCTTCTTGCGCTGCTGCTCTTTAAAGTATACCAAGCTTTTTTTTTGCGTAGCAATGCGTTTTCTTTTTTCACATGAAAATGTGTAATTTTGACAAAAAAGAAAATAGATCAAAACTATCCTCTTCTCTTAGGAGGATACAAGCCCAGACACACACGTGCAAATATACTTACACAAAACAATCAATCTCAGTCAAAAGACGCCTAAATACAATGCATGTATAATCAGTGTACACAAACACACACATACTTATGTAACCAACTGGTGGCTAATTCCTATTTCCCGTCGTGTCTTTTACTAATGGATTTATGAAAAAAATGTCTTGCACTGCTCATCTTTAAAGTATACCGTGCTTTTTTTTGCATAACAATGATTTTTCTTTTTTCTCCAGAAAATATGTAACTTTGACAAAAAGAAAATAGACCAAAAACATCTTCTTCTCTTAGGAAAATACAAGGCCAGACACACACGTGCAAATATACATACACAAAACAATCGATCTCAGTCAAAAGACGCCTAAATACAATGCATGTATAATCAGTGCACACACACACACTTCTGTAACCAACTGGTGGTTCATTCCTATTTCACGTCGTGTCTACTACTAATAGATTAAAAATATGTATTTTTCTGTTGCTCATCTTTAAAGGATACCATGCTTTTTTGTGCATAACAATGCTTTTTCTTTTTTCTCCAGAAAAGATGTAACTTTGACAAAAAGAAAATACAGCAAAAGCATCCTCTTCTCTTAGGAGGATACAAGCCCAGACACACACGTGCAAATATACTTACACTAAACAATCAATCCCAGTTGAAAGACGCCTAAATAGAACGCATGTTTAATCAGTGTACACACACACACTCCTGTAACCAACTGGTGGTTTACTCCTATTTCACGTTGTGTCTACTACTAATGGGTTCCAAATATTTATTCTTCTGCTGCTCCTCTTTAAAGTATACCGTGCTGTTTTTTGCATAACAATGTTTTTTCTTTTTTCGCCAGAAAATATGTAACATTCACAAAAAGAAAATAGACCAAAAACATCCTCTTCTCTTAGGAGGATACAAGCCCAGACACGCACGTACACTTACACAGAACATTTTATCTCAGTCAAAAGATGCCTAAATACAATGCGTGCATAATCAGTGTACACACACACACACACACACACACACACACACACACACACAAACACACACACTTCTGTAACCAACTAGTGGTTCATTCCTATTTCACGTTGTGTCTACTACTAATGGATTCCAAATATTTCTTCTTGTGCTGCTCCTCTTTAAAGGATACCAATCTTTGTTTGCATAAAAATGCTTTTATTTTTTCTCCTAAAAATGTGTAACTTTGACAAAAAAGAAAATACACCAAAAACATCCTCTTCTCTTAGGAGGATACAAGCCCAGACACACACATGCAAATACACTTACACAAAACAATCAATCTCAGTCAAAATATGCCTAAATACAATACATGCGTAATCAGTGTACACACAAACACACTTCTGTAACCAACTGGTGGTTCATTCCTATTTCACGTCGTGTCTACTACTAATGGCTTCCAAATATTTGTTCTTGTACTGCTCATCTTTAAAGTATACCATGTTTTTTTTTTTGCATAACAATGCTTTTTCTTATTTCTCCTGAAAATTTGTAACTTTGACGAAAAAGAAAAGAGACCAAAAACATCCTCTTCTCTTTGGAGGATACACGCCTAGACACACACATGCAAATATACTTACACAAAACAATCTATCTCAGTTAAAAGATGCCTAAATACAATGCATGTATAATCAGTACACACACACACACAAACACAAACACACACGCACTTCTGTAACCAACTGGTGGTTCATTCTTATTTCACGTCGTGTCTACTACTAATGGATTCCAAATATCTATTCTTGTACTGCCCATCTTTAAAGTATACCATGCTTTTTTTGTACAACAATGTTTTTTCTTTTTTCTCCAGATAATATGTAACTTTGACAAAAATAAAATTGACCAAAAACATCCTCTTGTCTTAGGAGAATACAAGCCCAGACACACACACGTGCAAATATACTTACACAAAACAATCAATCTCAGTCAAAAGACCTAAATACAATGTATGCATAATCAGTGTGCACACACACACACTTCTGTAACCAACTGGTGGTTCATTCCTTTTTCACGTTGTGTCTACTACTAATGGCTTCCAAATAGTTCTTCTTGTACTGCTCATCTTTAAAGTATACCATGTTTTTTTTTTTGCATTACAATGCTTTTTCTAATTTCTCCTGAAAATATGTAACATTGACAAAAAGAATATAGACCAAAAATATCCTCTTCTCTTAGGAGGATACAAGTCCAGACACACACACACACGTGCAAATATACTTACACAAAACAATCAATCTCAGTCAAAAGACGCCTAAATACAATGCATGTATAATCAGTGCACACACACACAAACACAAACACACACACACTCCTGTAACCAACTGGTGGTTCACTCCTATTTCACGCCGTGTCTACTACAAATGGATTCCAAATATTTCTTCTTGCACTGCTCATCTTTAAAGTATATCGTGCTTTTTTTGCAAAACAATGCTTTTTCTTTTTTCTCCAGAAAATATGTAAAACTGACAAAAAGAATATAGACCAAAAATATCCTCTTCTCTTAGGAGGATACAAGCCCAGACACACACACACATGCAAATATAAATACACAAAACAATCAATCTCAGTCAAAAGACGCCTAAATACAATGCATGCATAATCAGTGTGCACACACACACACTTCTGTTACCAACTGGTGGTTCATTCCTATTTCACGTCGTGTCTACTACTAATGGCTTCCAAATATTTCTTCTTGTACTGCTCATCTTTAAAGTATACCATGTTGTTTTTTTTACATACCAATGCTTTTTCTTATTTCTCCTGAAAATGTGTAACTTTGACGAAAAAGAAAATAGTCCAAAAACATCCATTTCTCTTAGGAGGATACAAGCCCAGACACACACACGTGCAAATATACTTACACAAAACAATCAATCTCAGTAGAAAGACGCCTAAATACAATGTATGTTTAATCAGTGTACACACAGACACACACACACACACTCCTGTAACCAACTGGTGGTTTACCCCTATTTCACGTCGTGTCTACTACTAATGGATTCCAAATATTTTTTCTTCTGCTTCATGCTTTTTTTTTTGCATAACAATGCTTTTTCGTTTTTCTCCAGAAAACATGTAACTTTGACAAAAATAAAATAGTCCAAAAACATCCTTTTCTCTTAGGAGGATATAAGCCCAGACACACACACGTGCAAATACACTTACCCAAAACAATCAATCTCAGTCAAAAGACACCTAAATACAATGCATGCGTAATCAGTGTACACAAACACACACACTTCTGTAACCAACTGGGGGTTCATTCCTATTCCACGTCGTGTCTACTACTAATGGCTTCCAAATAGTTCTTCTTGTGCTGCTCCTCTTTAAAGGGTAATAACCTTTTTTGCAAAAAAAAAAAAAAAGGCTTTTCCTTTTTTCTCCTGAAAATGTTCAACTTTGACGAAAAACAAACATCCTCTTAGGAGGATACAAGCCCAGACACACACATGCAAATACACTTGCATGCGTTATCAGTGTACACGCACACACACTCCTGTAACCAACTGGTGGTTCACTCCTATTTCACGTCGTGTCTACTACTAATGGCTTCCAAATATTTCTTCTTCTGCTGCTCCCCTTTAAAGTACACCGTGCTCTTTTTTGGCTTCCAAGCGCTCTCCTTGGTCCTGATCCGAGGCTCTCCTCCCCCACCCCCGCAAAACCGCCCTGTTGATTGACATCCGCATGCTCTCATTCAGACTCACCAACGGCTCGGATGAGCGTCTTTTTTTTTGTTTGTTTGTTTTTTTTAAATTATTTATCTTTTGTGGTTATGTGTGTTTGGGCGAGGGTGGGGCAGGGGGGGCGGGGGGGTACTCTCACGGGCCTTGAGTGAAAGGAGGAAAACAAAACATCTGTGCGGTAATTGGGCTCCCCTTAGTATTGTAACGCATACATTGACATCTGTTTGATAATTGGCTTAGCCGGGCTCCTCGGCGTGTGTCATGCTAAATGGCGGTTTGGTGGAAAGCAGTGGGGGGAAAGAAAGGAATGAGGCGGGGAAGTGTGTGCGTGGGGTGGGAGATGGGTAGACGTGTGTGTGTGAGTGTGCAAATGCATGACTGGGGGAAGGGAAGCTGTGATTTGTTGCTATTGTGAAAGCGCCACAGGTCTCTTGTGCACGCATTTACCGTCATTGTCTCCTCCGTGAAAGAAGACCCTGCACCGATGCACGGCCCCCCGAGCACAGGGGGCGCTCAGTTCACAGCCCGCATTTAGCTCGACGGATGAAAAAATATAAGTGCTAAGTGTCAAGTGATTGTTTACAGCCTCTCCTGCTCGGCCCCTGGGGGTATTTTTTTTTTTTTTCGCCTCCCCGACGCGGTGATTTGAGCCGGGGAGCCACGGAGTGATATTAGCTGCTTCCGCAATTTGTTCAGAGCTTCAGAGGGGGAGAGGCCGTCCGATTGCATAGATAAATATGTTGAATAATTGATGCGGCGCATAGTGGGGAGCACACGGGAGATGGCTGGTGGTGCAGGCACTATGTCTGCTTTGGCGGGGTTGTGTTTCCGGTCTCGCGGGGACACGCCCCGGGGGTCCCGGTGCTCTGCCAGGCCTCGGGGCGTGGGCTCGTGAAGCAACAGGTGTTTCCTCCTGAGGACAGAGCGTCCACTGCAGTGGACGCTTTGTTTTCACTCTACTTCTTTTGTCGCTTCCAGGGGCGGGGAAATAGCCCTGTTATGCAAAACACACATGTCCACTAGAGTGGACGCTGATTCTCAGGAGTTCGAGTGGACATTTTTTTTTTTTTTTTTTTTTTCATTTATTTTGTCATAGTTACACTTTATGGAGGTGATAAAATAACCCTGAAGTGGACATTCATGTTTTGTCACTGTTTTGTCAGAGTTAGACATTTTGGGGTGTGGGAAAATAGCAGTGTTATTAAAACACAAATGTCCATTTCATTGGACATTTGTGTTTTTCCTTTATTTTGTCAGAGTTACACATTATGGGGGTGATAAAATAACCATGTTATGCAAAACACACATGTCCACTAGAGTGGACGCTGATTCTCAGGAGTTCAATGGGACTTTTTTTTTTTTTTAATTTTTTTTATTTCCTTTGTCATAGTTACACTTTTTTCTTTTGTTTTTCATTTCTTTTGTCATAGCTTTTTTTTTTTTCTTTTGTCATAGTTACACTTTTTATTTTTTATTTATTTTTTTATTTTGTCATAGTTACACATTATGGAGGTGATAAAATAGCCCTGTTATGCAAAACACAAATGTCTACTAGAGTGGACGCTGATTCTTAGGATTCAATTGGACATTTTTGTTAGTATTTTTTTCATTTATTTTGTCATAGTTACACTTTTTTTTCATATTTTTTTTTCCATTTATTTTGACATAGTTACACTTTTATTCTTTGTTTTCATTTTTTTTTTGTAATAGTTACACTTTTTTTCCTTTCTTTTCCATTTCTTTTGTCGTAGTTATACATTATGGGGGTGATAAAATATTCCTGTTATGCAAAACACACATGTCCACTGGAGTGGACGTTTTGTTTTCACTCTACTTCTTTTGTCGCTTCCAGGGGCGGGGAAATAGCCCTGTTATGCAAAACACACATGTCCACTAGAGTGGACGCTGATTCTCAGGAGTTCGAGTGGACATTTATATATGTATATATTTTTTTTCATTTATTTTGTCATAGTTACACTTTATGGAGGTGATAAAATAACCCTGAAGTGGACATTCATGTTTTGTCACTTTTTTTGTCAGAGTTAGACATTTTGGGGTGTGGGAAAATAGCAGTGTTATTAAAACACAAATGTCCATTTCATTGGACATTTGTGTTTTTCCTTTATTTTGTCAGAGTTACACATTATGGGGGTGATAAAATAACCATGTTATGCAAAACACACATGTCCACTAGAGTGGACGCTGATTCTCAGGAGTTCAATGGGACTTTTTTTTTTTTTTAATTTTTTTTATTTCCTTTGTCATAGTTACACTTTTTTCTTTTGTTTTTCATTTCTTTTGTCATAGCTTTTTTTTTTTTTTTTGTCATAGTTACACTTTTTATTTTTTATTTATTTTTTTATTTTGTCATAGTTACACATTATGGAGGTGATAAAATAGCCCTGTTATGCAAAACACAAATGTCTACTAGAGTGGACGCTGATTCTTAGGATTCAATTGGACATTTTTTTTAGTATTTTTTTCATTTATTTTGTCATAGTTACACTTTTTTTTCATATTTTTTTTTCCATTTATTTTGACATAGTTACACTTTTATTCTTTGTTTTCATTATTTTTTTGTAATAGTTACACTTTTTTTCCTTTCTTTTCCATTTCTTTTGTCGTAGTTATACATTATGGGGGTGATAAAATATTCCTGTTATGCAAAACACACATGTCCACTGGAGTGGACGTTTTGTTTTCACTCTACTTCTTTTGTCGCTTCCAGGGGCGGGGAAATAGCCCTGTTATGCAAAACACACATGTCCACTAGAGTGGACGCTGATTCTCAGGAGTTCGAGTGGACATTTATATATATATTTTTTTTTTTTCATTTATTTTGTCATAGTTACACTTTATGGAGGTGATAAAATAACCCTGAAGTGGACATTCATGTTTTGTCACTGTTTTGTCAGAGTTAGACATTTTAGGGTGTGGGAAAATAGCAGTGTTATTAAAACACAAATTTCCATTTCATTGGACATTTGTGTTTTTCCTTTATTTTGTCAGAGTTACACATTATGGGGGTGATAAAATAACCATGTTATGCAAAACACACATGTCCACTAGAGTGGACGCTGATTCTCAGGAGTTCAATGGGACATTTTATTTTTTTATTTTTTATTTTTATTTCCTTTGTCATAGTTACACTTTTTTATTTTGTTTTTCATTTCTTTTGTCATAGCTTTTTTTTCTTTCTTTTGTCATAGTTACACTTTTTTTTTTTTTTTTAAATTTTATTTTGTCATAGTTACATTTGTTTGTTTCTTTTTTTAATTTTTTTTTTCTTTTGTAATAGTTACACATTATGGAGGTGATAAAATAGCCCTGTTATGCAAAACACAAATGTCTACTAGAGTGGATGCTGATTCTTAGGATTCAATTGGATATTTTTGTTAGTATTTTTTTCATTTATTTTGTCATAGTTACACTTTTTTTTCATTTTTTTTTTTCCATTTATTTTGACATAGTTACACTTTTATTCTTTGTTTTCATTTTTTTTTGTCATAGTTACACTTTTTTTCCTTTCTTTTCCATTTCTTTTGTCGTAGTTATACATTATGGGGGTGATAAAATATTCCTGTTATGCAAAACACACATGTCCACTAGAGTGGACGCTGATTCTCAGGAGTTCAATGGGACATTTTATTTATTTATTTATTTATTTATTTATTTATTTATTTTGTCATAGTTACACTTTTTTCTTTTGTTTTACATTTCTTTTGTCATAGTTATTTTTTAGTTACACTTTTTTTATTTATTTTTTTTATTTTCTTTTGTCATAGTTACATTTGTTTGTTTCTTTTTTTAATTTTTTTTTTCTTTTGTCATAGTTACACATAATGGAGGTGATAAAATAGCCCTGTTATGCAAAACACAAATGTCTACTAGAGTGGACGCTGATTCTCAGGATTCAATTGGACATTTTTGTTAGTATTTTTTTCATTTATTTTGTCATTGTTACACTTTTTTTTTCTTTTTTTTCATTTATTTTGACATAGTTACACTTTTTTTTCATTTTTTGTTTCATTTATTTTGTCATAGTTACACTTTTATTCTTTGTTTTCATTTATTTTGTCATAGTTACACTTTTTTTCTTTTCTTTTCCATTTCTTTTGTCATAGTTATACATTATGGGGGTGATAAAATATCCCTGTTATGCAAAACACAAATGTCCACTGGAGTGGGCGCTGATTCTCAGGAGTTTAAAAAAGGAGATTGGGATGTGTAAACAAAATGATTTATAATTGGACTTTTTTGTTCTGTCTACAAGTGGACTTTTTTTTTTTTCATTTATTTTGTTATAGCTGCACTTTTTTTCTTTTCTTTTTTGATTTCTTTTGTCATAGTTAAACGTTTTTGTTTTTTTCTTTTTTTTGTCATAGTTACACTTTTTTGGTTTTGCTTTTTTCATTTCTTTTGTCATAGTTACACTTTTTTTCTTTTCTTTTGTCATAGTTACCCTTTTTTCATTTTTTTCATTTCTTTTGTCATAGTTATACTTTTTTTTTAATTTCTTTAATTTCTTTTGTTAAAGTTACACTTTTTATACTTATTTTGTCATAGTTACGCTTCTCTCATCGTTTTCATTTATTTTGTCATAGTTATACTTGTTTATCTTATTTTTATTTTGTCATAGTTACACTTTCTTTTTTCTTTTGTCATAGTTAAACTTTTTTCTTTTTTTTCATTTCTTTTGTCATTGTTACACTATTTTCTTTTTTTTAAATTTCGTTTGTTAAAGTTACACTTTTTGTATTTTTTATTTATTTTGTCATAGTTATGCTTTTTTCATTTTTTTCATTTATTTTGTCATAGTTACACTTTTATTCTTTTTTTAAAAAATTTTTTGTCATAGTTACACCCACCCATCCATCCATTCTCTACCGCTTGTCCCTTTCGGGGTGGTGGGGGGTGCTGGTGCCTATCTCAGCTGCATTCGGGTGGAAGGCGGGGTACACCCTGGACAAGTCACCACCTCATCACAGGGCCAACACAGATAGACAGACAACATTCACACACTAGGGACCATTTAGTGCAGGGGTCACCAACGCGGTGCCCGCGGGCACCAGGTAGCCCGTAAGGACCAGATGAGTAGCCCGCTGGCCTGTTCTAAAAAATAGCTCAAATAGCAGCACTTACCAGTGAGCTGCCTCTATTTTTTAACTTGTATTTATTTAGTAGCAAGCTGGTCTCGCTTTGCTCGACATTTTTAATTCTAAGAGAGACAAAACTCAAATAGAATTTGAAAATCCAAGAAAATATTTTAAAGACTTGGTCTTCACTTGTTTAAATAAATTCATTATTATTTTTACTTTGCTTCTTATAAGTTTCAGAAAGACAATTTTAGAGAAAAAATACAACCTTTTTACCATTTAAATTCCTTCCTCTTCTTTCCTGACAATTTAAATCAATGTTCAAGTAAAAAAAATGTTTTTATTGTAAAGAATGATAAATACATTTTAATTTAATTCTTCATTTTAGCTTCTGTTTTTTCAACGAAGAATATTTGTGAAATATTTCTTCAAACTTATTATGATTAAAATTCAAAAAAATTATTCTGGCAAATATAGAAAATCTGTAGAATCAAATTTAAATCTTGTTTCAAAGTCTTTTGAATTTCTTTTAAAATTTTTGTTCTGAAAAATCTAGAAGAAATAATGATTTGTCTTTGTTAGAAATATAGCTTGGTCCATCCATCCATTTTCTACCGCTTATTCCCTTTGGGATCGCGGCGGCGCTGGAGCCTATCTCAGCTACAATCGGGCGGAAGGCGGGGTACACCCTGGACAAGTCGCCACCTCATCGCTTGGTCCAATTTGTTATATATTCTAACAAAGTGTAGATTGGATTTTAACCTATTTAAAACATGTCATCAAAATTGTAAAATTAATCTTAATTTAGGAAAAATTACGAATGATGTTCCATAAATTATTTTTTAAATTGAGCAAATTGGCTATTTCTGGCAATTTATTTAAGTGTGTATCAAACTGGTAGCCCTTCGCATTAATCAGTACCCAAGAAGTAGCTCTTGGTTTCAAAAAGGTTGGTGACCCCTGATTTAGTGTTTCCAATCAACCTATCCCCAGGTGCATGTCTTTGGAGGTGGGAGGAAGCCGGAGTACCCGGAGGGAACCCACGCAGTCACGGGGAGAACATGCAAACTCCACACAGAAAGATCCCGAGCCGGGATTGATCTTAGGACCTTCGTATTGTGAGGCACATGCACAAACCCCTGTCCCACTGTGCTGCCCCACCTTTAACTTTTGTCATAGTTACACTTTTTTCATCTTTTTTTTCATTTATTTTGTCATAGTTACACTTTTTTCAATGTTGTCATTTATTTTGTCATAGTTACGCTTCTTTCATTTTTTTCATTTATTTTGTCATAGTTACAATTTTTACTTTTTTTTTTTCATTGCTTTTATTATAGTTATGCTTCTTTCTTTTTTTTCATTTGCTTTCTCAAAGTTACACTTTTTTCTTTTTTTTCTTTTCTTTTGTCATAGTTACACTTCTTTCTTTTTTTTCATTTATTTTGTCATAGTTACACTTTAAAAAAAATTTAAAAAAAATTGTTTTGTCAGAGTTACACATTATGGGGGCGATAAAATATCCCTGTTATGCAAAACACAAATGTCCACTAGAGTGGACACTGATTCTCAGGAGTTCAAGTGGACATTTGTTTTTTCGGGGAGTTTTTTTTCATTTCTTTTGTCAGAGTTACACATTATGGAGGTGATAAAATGACCCTGTTATGCAAAACACAAATGTCCACTGAAGTGGACGCTGGTTCTCAGTAGTTTAAAAAGTGGGATTGGCATGTGTAAGCAAGATGATTTATCATTGGACTTTTTTGTCTGGACAATTTCTTATTTATTTAATTTTTTGTCAGAGTTACACATTCTAGGGGGAAATATCCCTGCTAAAACACAAATGTTCACTCAATTGGACATTTTTTTAATTTCTTTTTTCAATTCTTTTGTCAGAGTTAGACATTTTGGGGTGTGGGGAAACGGCAGTGTTATTAAAAACCACAAATGTCCATTTAATTGGGCATTTGTTTTTATTCTTTCTTTTGTCAAGAGTTAGACATTATGAGGGTGAAGAAAATATTCGGGGTTTTTTTTTTTTTTTTTAAGAGTTACACATTCTAGGGGAAATATCCCTGTTATGCAACATACCAATGTCCACTCAAGTGGACATATGGGTATATAGTTTTTTGGGGATGGGGTTCTCTTTTTTTTGTCATAGTTACACATTATGGGGGTGATACAATATCTTGTAATGCAAAATACAAATGTCCACTAGAGTTGACGATGATTCTCAGGAGTTCAAGTGGACTTTTATTTATTTTTTCCATTTCTTTCGCCATAGTTGCTTTTATTCTTCTTTTTCATAACTTTTGTCATAGTTACACTTTTTTATTTATTTATTTTTATTTCTTTTATCATAGTTACACCTTTTTATTTTTTTTCCATTTCTTATGACACAGTTACACATTATGGAGGTGATAAATTAGCCCTGTTATGCAAAACACAAATGTCCACTAGAGTGGACGCTGATTCTCAGGAGTTCAAGTGGACATTTTTATTTGTTTTCATTTCTTTTGTCATAGTTACACTTTTTTCTTTTTTTTCATTTATTTTTTCATAGTTACACTTTATGGAGATGATAAAGTAGCCCGGTTATGCAAAACACAAATGTCCACTGGAGTGGACACTGATTCTCATTAGTTTAAAAAGGGGGTTGGGATGTGTAAGCGAATTGATTAATAATTGCATTATTTGTTTGGACAATTTTTTTTATTTTATTTTATACATTTTTTGAAGAGTTACACATTCTAGGGGAAAATTGCCCTGTTATGCAAAAAACAAATGTCAACTACACTAGACTTTTTTTTTTTTTTTTGGTCTTTCTTGTCTCACATTCCGGGGGGAAATACCCCTGTTATACGAAACACAATGTCCACTGTAGTGGACATTATGGAAATGTCCACTGTCGTGGACATTTCTTTTTTTTTCCTTCTTTTTTTAAATTAATTTTGTAATAATTACACATCCTGTGGGGGAAATGTCCTGTTATGCACAACACAAATGTCCACTGCACTGGATTTTTTTTCTATTTTTTTGTTTTCACATCCCTGGGGTAGATACCCCTGTTATACAAAACACAATGTCCACTTCAGTGGACTTTTTTTTCTTTTTCTTTGTCATAGTTACACATTCTGCAGGGGGACTTGCCCTGCTATGCACAACACAATGTTCACTGCAGTGGACATAATGCAAATGTCCAATGTAGTGGACACTTATTTTTGTTTTTTTTGTTTGTTTGTTTGTTTTTTAATTTATTTTGCCATAGCGACACATCCTGCACTGAACTTTTTTTTTTAAATTTAATTTTATTTATTTTATTTTTTTAATGTTTCTTTGTCATAGTTACACATTCTGCAGGGGGAATTGCCCTGTTGTGCCAAACACAATGTCCACTGCAGTGGACATAATGCAGATGTCCAATGTAGTGGACATTTCTTTTTGCATTTTTATTTTTATTTTTTTCATTTATTTTGCCATAGCTACACATCCTGTGGGGGAATTGCCCTGTTATGCAAAACACAAATGTCCACTGCACTGGACTTTTTTGGGGGTGTATTTTGTTTAGTTGTTTTGTCTCACACTCCAGGGGGAAATACCCCTGTTTTACAAAACACAATGTCCATCTCAGTGGATTTTTTTTTTCCTTGTCATAGTCACACATTCTGCAGGGGGAATTGCCCTGTTATAGTTTTCTTCTCACATTCCTGGGGGAAATGCCCCTGTTATACAAAACACAATGTCCATCTCAGTGGACTTTTTTTTTTTTTTACACATCCTGCGGTGGAATTGCCCTGTTGTGCAAAACACTAATGTCCACTACACTGGACTTTTTTTTTATTTGATAGCACTGATATGCAAAACAAAAAATGTCCAAAGAAGTGAACATTTTTGGTTTGTCAGAGTTACACATTCTGTGGGAAAATGCCCGTTATGCAAAACACAATATCCACTGCAGTGGACATTTTGGTTGTGTTTATTTATTTATGTATTCATTTTTGTCATTTTTGTTCATTGTTTTGTCAAAGTTACTCACACATTCCGGGGGGGAAGATATAGCCCTGTTATGTAAAACAGAATATCCAATGTAGAGGACGTTTCTTTTTGGGTTTTTTTGTTTGTTTGTTTGGTATTTTTTTTATTTTGCCATAGCTACACATCCTGTGGGGGAATTGCCCTGTTATGCAAAACACAAATGTACACTGCACTGGACTTTTTTTAGGGTTTTTTCTGGGGGGGGGGGTCGTCTCACACTCCGGGGGTAAATACCCCTGTTATACAAAACACAATGTCCATCTCAGTGGACTTTTTTTTTTTCCTTTGTCATAGTTACACATTCTGCAGGGGGAATTGCCCTGTTATAGTTGTTTTGTCTCACATTCCTGGGGGAAATACCCCTATTATACAAAACACAATGTCCATCTCAGTGGACTTTTTTTTTTGTCATAGTTACACATCCTGCGGGGGAATTGCGCTGTTATGCAAAACACAAACATGTTTTCTTTTGATAGCACTGATATGCAAAACAAAAATGTCCAATGAAGTGAACATTTTTGGTTTGTCAGAGTCACACTTTCTGCGGGAAAATGCCCGTTATGCAAAACACATACTGTGGGAAAATTCTCATTATGCAAAACACAATGTCCGCTACAGTGGACATTTGGTTCTGTTTATTTATTTTTGCGTTGTTTTGGGGTTTTTTTGTGGTTTTTTTGGTCATAATTACACATCCTGGGGGAATCGCCCTGTTATGCGAAACACAAATGTCCACTGCAGTGGACATAAGTGTTTTGTCAAAGTTACTCACACATTCCGGGGGGAAAGAAATAGGCCTGTTATGTAAAACAGAATGTCCAATGTAGTGGACATTTCTTTTTTTTTCTTTTTTTTTTGTTTGTTTAATTTTTTTATTATTTTGCCATGGCTACACATCCTGTGGGGGAATTGCCCTGTTATGCAAAACACAAATGTCCACTGCACTGGACTTTTTTGGGGGTGTATTTTTTTTTAGTTGTTTTGTCTCACACTCCGGGGGGAAATACCCCTGTTATACAAAACACAATGTCCATCTCAGTGGACTTTTTTTTCTTTGTCATAGTCACACATTCTGCAGGGGGAATTGCCCTGTTATAGTTTTCTTCTCACATTCCTGGGGGAAATGCCCCTGTTATACAAAACACAATGTCCATCTCAGTGGACTTTTTTTTTTTTTTTACACATCCTGCGGGGGAATTGCCCTGTTGTGCAAAACACAAATGTCCACTACACCGGACTTTTTTTTTTTTTATAGCACTGATATGCATAACAAAAATGTCCAATGAAGTGAACATTTTTGGTTTGTCAGAGTTACACTTTCTGTGGGAAAATGCCCGTTATGCAAAACACAATATCCACTACAGTGGACATTTGGTTGTGTTTATTTATTTATGTATTCATTTTTATGTTGTTTGTTTTTTGTTTGTTTTTTGGCATAGTTACACATCCTGGGGGAATCGCCCTGTTATGCGAAACACAAATGTCCACTGCAGTGGACATAAGTGTTTTGTCAAAGTTACTCACACATTCTGGGAGGAAAGAAATAGGCCTGTTATGTAAAACAAAATGTCCAATGTAGTGGACATTTCTTTTTCTTTTTTTTTTTTTGTTTGTTTGATTTTTTATTTATTTTGCCATAGCTACACATCCTGTGGGGGAATTGCCCTGTTATGCAAAACACAAATATCCACTGCACTGGACTTTTTTGGGGGTGTATTTTGTTTAGTTGTTTTGTCTCACACTCCAGGGGGAAATACCCCTGTTATACAAAACACAATGTCCATCTCAGTGGACTTTTTTTTTTCTTTGTCATAGTCACACATTCTGCAGGGGGAATTGCCCTGTTATAGTTTTCGTCTCACATACCTGGGGGAAATGCCCCTGTTATACAAAACACAATGTCCATCTCAGTGGACTTTTTTTTTTTTTTTTACACATCCTGCGGGGGAATTGCCCTGTTGTGCAAAACACAAATGTCCACTACACTGGACTTTTTTTTTTTTGATAGCACTGATATGCAAAACAAAAATGTCCAATGAAGTGAACATTTTTGGTTTGTCAGAGTTACACTTTCTGTGGGAAAATGCCCGTTATGCAAAACACAATATCCACTGCAGTGGACATTTGGTTGTGTTTATTTATTTATGTATTCATTTTTGTCATTTTTGTTCATTGTTTTGTCAAAGTTACTCACACATTCCGGGGGGGAAGATATAGCCCTGTTATGTAAAACAGAATATCCAATGTAGAGGACGTTTCTTTTTGGGGTTTTTTGTTTGTTTGTTTGGTATTTTTTTTATTTTGCCATAGCTACACATCCTGTGGGGGAATTGCCCTGTTATGCAAAACACAAATGTACACTGCACTGGACTTTTTTTAGGGTTTTTTCTGGGGGCGGGGGTCGTCTCACACTCCGGGGGTAAATACCCCTGTTATACAAAACACAATGTCCATCTCAGTGGACTTTTTTTTTTCCTTTGTCATAGTTACACATTCTGCAGGGGGAATTGCCCTGTTATAGTTTTTTTGTCTCACATTCCTGGGGGAAATACCCCTATTATACAAAACACAATGTCCATCTCAGTGGACTTTTTTTTTTTGTCATAGTTACACATCCTGCGGGGGAATTGCCCTGTTATGCAAAACACAAACATGTTTTCTTTTGATAGCACTGATATGCAAAACAAAAATGTCCAATGAAGTGAACATTTTTGGTTTGTCAGAGTCACACTTTCTGCGGGAAAATGCCCGTTATGCAAAACACATACTGTGGGAAAATTCCCATTATGCAAAACACAATGTCCGCTACAGTGGACATTTGGTTCTGTTTATTTATTTTTGCGTTGTTTTGGGGTTTTTTTGTGGTTTTTTTGGTCATAGTTACACATCCTGGGGGAATCGCAGTGTTATGCGAAACACCAATGTCCACTGCAGTGGACATAAGTGTTTTGTCAAAGTTACTCACACATTCCGGGGGGAAAGAAGTAGGCCTGTTATGTAAAACAGAATGTCCAATGTAGTGGACATTTCTTTTTTTTTCTTTTTTTTTTGTTTGTTTAATTTTTTTATTATTTTGCCATGGCTACACATCCTGTGGGGGAATTGCCCTGTTATGCAAAACACAAATGTCCACTGCACTGGACTTTTTTGGGGGGGTATTTATTTTTATTTTTTTGTCTCACACTCCGGGGGTAAATACCCCTGTCATACAAAACACAATGTCCATCTCAGTGGACTTTTTTTTTTCTTTGTCATAGTCACACATTCTGCAGGGGGAATTGCCCTGTTATAGTTTTCTTCTCACATTCCTGGGGGAAATGCCCCTGTTATACAAAACACAAAGTCCATCTCAGTGGACTTTTTTTTTTTTTTTACACATCCTGCGGGGGAATTGCCCTGTTGTGCAAAAAACACAAATGTCCACTACACTGGACTTTTTTTTAAATTTAATAGCACTGATATGCAAAACAAAAAATGTCCAATGAAGTGAACATTTTTGGTTTGTCAGAGTCACACTTTCTGTGGGAAAATGCCCGTCATGCAAAACACAAATGTCCACTGCAGTGGACATAATTGTTTTGTCAAAGTTACTCACACATTCCAGGAGGAAAGAAATAGCCCTGTTATGCAAAACACAAACGTTCCAGTTATTCAAAATCAGCCGTGGTATGTAAAAACCCAAACGTCCACTGCAGTGGACGCGGGTTTTCAGGAGGTTAAAAAGGGATGTTTGGGCTGGACTCGGACCTCTCCATCATCAGACGTGGAGGTTTAAGCCGCTGCTTAAAGGAACTAATGCTGATAATGCCTGATAATACCCACCTCGCCTGTAATCCTACATGCACACAAGAGTGTCAGAGATTACTTGGTAACGTGTGGAGGATTCCTTTGGGGGATTTCTCTGGGATGATGGGTGGGCCGGGTCAGCAGGGTACGAGACCTGCAGGACTTCTAAGAGCAAAGGTGTTGGGCGCCACAGGGAACGTGTTGCCTCAAATCTAATGTGAGGGCTTATGGGAGAAGGTCCACGGGGGTCGCTATCGGCTTCCTCCCCCCCCACCCACCCCCACCCTCCTTTTTGAAGAAAAAAAAGCGTGTGGCATTTCACGTGCAGAGGTGTTTAGAATAATAGAAGGAATCACTCTTTTCATGTAGTCTCTTTTCAGCGCGGAGGAACGCGCCGCAGCGTTCGACGCCGTTTGATTCCGGGGGCCTTGAAGATGCGAGGGCAGAGGGATGTGAAGGCTGCTTATCGCTTCCTGGCACAGCCAATCATGTCGTGGAATGACGGTCTGAACCCAGCTGGTAGAAACCCTCCTCCCCCCCCCTTT
>NC_084755.1:28653139-28758139 GCF_033978785.1 Entelurus aequoreus
GTTATATTTATATATATATATATATATATATATATATATATATATATATGTATATATATATATATATGTATATATATATATATATATATATATATATATATATATATATATATATATATATATATATATATATATATATATATATACATATATATATATATATATATATATATATATATATATATATATATATATATGCTATTATCCAAGCATTAAAAATTACAAATTATATCTATATATATTATTTATTTATATATATATATATATATATATATAATTTTATATATAATTTTATTTTTCATTATTAATGCTTAGATAATAGATAATAAAATAATGATTTGCTGTAGTGGACATGTCATCAACTTCCTTATTATTATTATTATTAGTTGTAGTAGTAGTAGTAGTAGTTTTTTTAAATGATGCTTGTATTTTTCATGCCAGGAGAATAATACAAAGACGCCTGAAGCAACTCATCGTAATGTGTGTACGTCCACTCTAGTGGACATGTCACCGACGTCTTTAATACCGTAAGTTTTTAGAAAATGAAGTGGTTTTTTTTTCCAGGCTTAGAGATTAAAAAATACTTTCAGATGTATGTTATCATATTATTTACATGCCCACTCTGGTGCACGTGAAAAATGTTTGAAGAATAATGGGGGGGAAAAGACTTCCTGAGTAATTTGCATATGTCCACTGGAGTGGACGTGTCACCAACTCCCTTGTTATAGGAATCTTTTTCATGCCTACGGAATAAAACCGAAGACTTCCCGAAGCATATTATGTGTATGAAAGGGTGAAGAAGAGCATGGCATTTGCATTGTGCACACGATAAATATTGATTTTCTCCCCATTTCAAACGACTTGTTGCTTAGCGATCGCTATTCCGGACGTTCTAAAAACATGGAGGTGAAATCCAGAGGCCATGTTTCTCCCAACAAGCACATGTTGTCTAAGTATTTGTTGTTTTATTCATTGCCCAGATGTCGTGTCTTCTTCCCCTGCAGGACCTTTAATGAAAGCCCCACCCTCCCCTCCACGCTCTCTCCCCGCTGTATGGACTCCATAGCTCGAGGGGGAGGGGAGACGAACGCTGTGGAGGGGAGCCAGGTGGTTCGGCCGTTGCTCCCGTCTCGACCACGGGTATTCTTGGGTTGATAATACAGATGTCGATGTTATTGCTTGAGAATACGCGTAGCTGAGCGGAAGCGTTGTCGTCGGCAACGGTCATGAAAGTTCATCTTTGTGCTCTTATATCGAACCTCAAATGAAAGTATCGATACTTTTGATACTTAAGTTCAGGAGTGTCCAAACGTTTTCCACCATGGGGCATCTGACGGCTAAGGTGCCCCAAATTTGTCACGTTTCATGTGTCAGGTAAACAGTGATGAATGGGGCTATATGAACCCCCTTGTTATTGTTTTTTGTTTTTTTTGTATTAACTATTTAAACTTGGTTTATATTTTAAGTATATTTCAGCTATTTCTAATGACATTTTAATGTTTTGCTCTTTTTTTGATTTTATGTTTTATGTTTTTAGATAGATATTTTATTATTTGAAATATACACAACTTTTAAAATTTCAGCGGACACATTATATTGTCATGTCTGTGTTCATGTTTTTGTTTGGCCATGTGCTGTTTTGTTTTTTGGACACTTCCTTAGTTCCTGGTTTCACTTCCTTGTTTTGTTTGTCACCATAGCAACCATTAGTTTCACCTGGTTCACATTGTCATGTCACGCACCTGTTCACGGTTAGTCACGCACCTGTTTTCACTTATCATGTCACTATATAAGCTTTTCTGTTTCTGTTGTTCGTCCTGGCGACATCACACCTTCTCCACACAAATGTATGCTCTGCACCTGTTTACCATAGTTCTTGTTTCATCTCATGCCAAGTAAGTTTTGATTTAATGTTTGTAGTTTTTATGCCCAAGTGCATGTCTTTTGTTTCATAGTCTAGTTTTCTACTTCCGCATTTGTGCGCGCCTTTTGTTTGTACCTTTTTGTTTGAGTTAAAATATTAAACATGTCCTCACCTGCACGCCACGTATGGTCCAATTCATTTGCACCACGGGAGAGCAAACCACGCCACAGACCAAGTCCTGACATATATATATTGATGCAGGATCAGTATCGCCGATACCAGGCTAAATTTTACATGGTATCGGATCAGAATTATTAACTAAATTTTTAATTATTAACACAAATAAAATGGAAATATAAAGTATTGTTGTTTTAATTTTTCAAATTATTAATTCATATTTTAGTTGTTGTTGTTTTGTTTAATTAAGTAGTTGAACTTTTTTTAATATTTTAAGTATAGTTGCCTTTTATTTTCAGAGCTTCTAATATTTTAGATCAGGGATGTCTTAACTTTTTCCACCTAGGGGCATCTGGCGGCTAAGGTCCCCCAAATTTGTCACGTTTCATGTGTCAGGTAAACCATGATGAATGGGGCCCTATGAACCCCCTTCCTACTGTGTGTTAGTATTATTTTATTTATTTATTAACTACGTAAACTTTGTTTATATTTTAAGTATATTTCAGCTTTTTCTAATGACATTCTAATGTTTTGCTCTTTTTTAATTTTTATGTTTTATGTGTTTAGATAGATATGTTATTATTTGAAATATACACAACTTTTAAAATTTCAGCAGACACGTTATATATATTGATGCAGGATCAGTATCGCCGATACCAGGCTGAATTTTACTTGGTATCGGATCAGAATTATTAACTAAATTATTAATTATTAGCATAAATAAAATAGAAAAATAGATTCTTGTTGTTGTAATTTTTCAAATGATTAATTCATGTTTTAGTATTACTTAAATATTTTTATTAACTATTTAAACTTTTTTTTATATTTTAAGTATATTTGACTTTTATTTTCAGAGCTTCTAATATTTTAGATCAGGGATGTCTAAACTTTTTCCACCAAGGGGCATCTGGCGGCGAAAGTGCCCCAAATGTGTCACGTTTCATGTGTCAGGTAAACCGTGACAAATGGGGCCATATGAACCCCCTTCCGACTGTATGTTAGTATTAGTATTATTTTTTAATTAACTATTTAAACTGTGTTTATATTTTAAGTATATTTCAGCTTTTTCTAATGACTTTATAATGTTTTGCTCTTTTTTTATTTGTACTTTTTTAGAAAGATATGTTATTATTTGAAATAAACACAACTTTTACAATTTTAACAGACACGTTATGTATATTGATGCTATGATATATTGATTGGTATTTGATCGGAATGAAACTCAATGGTATCGCACATCATGTATCCTTATTAACATTAAATAAAACAGAAAAAAAAAATCGTTGTTGTAATTTTTCAAACTAATTAATTCATAAGTTAGTATTATTTTTTTTAAACTAACAAACTAAACTTTGTTTATATTGTAAGTGTATTTTATTTTTATTTTCAGAGCTTCTAATATATTAGATCAGGGGTGTCAAAACTTTTTCCACCAAGGGCCGCATACTGAAAAGTCAAAGTATGCGGGGGCCATTTTGATATTTTTTTTATTTTAAAAGATATGCTAAAAACAGATAAATATATGTCTGTTTATATATATATATATATATATATATATATATATATATATATATATATATATATATATATATATATATATATATATATATATATATATATATATATATATATATACTTTTTTTTTTTAATCGTATGTTATAGGTGACTTAGTATATTATTATTAATTATTACTTAAAAAATGTCAGCTTTTTCTTATGACGTTCTAGTTTTTTGCTCTTTTTTTAATTTTTACTTTGGTTTTTTAGATAAATGTGTTATTATTTGAAAATACACAACTTTGAAAATTTTAACAGACACGTTAGCTATATTGTTGCAGGATCGGTATC
The DNA here is from genome assembly GCF_033978785.1 of Entelurus aequoreus. Classification (NCBI taxonomy): domain Eukaryota; kingdom Metazoa; phylum Chordata; class Actinopteri; order Syngnathiformes; family Syngnathidae; genus Entelurus; species Entelurus aequoreus. Next base: position 28,657,028 of record NC_084755.1, read on the forward strand.
GCTGATACCAGCCTGAATTTTACTTGGTATCAGATAGGAATGAAACTCAGTGGTATCGCACATCATGTATCTTTATTAACATTAAATAAAATCGAAAAAAATTATACTTTTTGTTGTATCCATCCATCCATCCATCTTCTTCTGCTTATCTGAGGTTGGGTCGCGGGGGCAGCAGCCTAAGCAGGGAAGCCCAGACTTCCCTCTCCCCAGCCACTTCGTCCAGCTCCTCCCGGGGGATCCCGAGGCGTTCCCAGGCCAGCCGGGAGACATAGTCTTCCCAACGTGTCCTGGATCTTCCCCGTGGTCTCCTACCGGTCGGACGTGCCCTGAACACCTCCCTAGGGAGGCGTTCAGGGGGCATCCTGACCAAATGCCCGAACCACCTCATCTGGCTCCCCTGGATGTGGAGGAGCAGCGGCTTTACAGCTCCTCCCAGATGATTAAGTTGTTCAGCAGTCCGGGGGTCTCCGTTGTGGTATTTTAGGCTTCATATTGCGCCACACATTTTCAATGGGAGACAGGTCTGGACTACAGGCAGGCCAGTCTAGTACCCGCACTCTTTCACTATGAAGCCACGCTGTTGTAACACGTGACTTGGCATTGTCTTGCTGAAATAAGCAGGGGCGTCCATGATAACGTTGCTTGGATGTTGCTCCAAAACCTGTATGTACCTTTCAGCATTAATGGTGCCTTCACAGATGTGTAAGTTACCCATGCCTTGGGCACTAATACACCCCCATACCATCACAGATGCTGGCTTTTCAACTTTGCGCCTATAACAGTCCGAATGGTTCTTTTCCTCTTTAGTCCGGAGGACACGACGTCCACAGTTTCCAAAAACAATTTGAAATGTGGACTCATCAGACCATAGAACACTGTTACATTTTGCATCAGTCCATCTTAGATGAGCTCAGGCCCAGCGAAGCCGGCGGCATTTCTGGGTGTTGTTGATAAATGGCTTTCACTTTGCATAGTAGAGTTTACAAATGTAGCAACAAACGGTAGTTACTGACAGTGGTTTTTCTGAAGTGTTCCTTTACACACTGATGTCGCTTTTTGAAGCAGTACCGCCTGAGGGATCGAAAGTCCGTAATATCATGGCTTACCCGCAGTGATTTCTCCAGATTCTCTGAACCTTTTGATGATATTACGGACCGTATATGGTGAAATCCCTAAATTCCTTGCAATAGCTGGTTGAGAAATGTTGTTCTTAAACTGTTTGACAATTTGCTCACGCATTTGTTGACAAAGTGGTGACCCTCGCCCCACCCTTGTTTGTGAATGATTCAGCATTTCATGGAAGCTACTTTTATACCCAATCATGGCACCCACCCGTTCCCAATTTGCCTGTTCACCTGTGGGATGTTCCAAATAAGTGTTTGATGAGCATTCCTCAACCTTCTCAGTTTTTTTGCCACTTGTGCCAACTTTTTTGAAACATGTTGCAGGCATTTTTTTATTTTTTATTGTTTTTATCTTTTTTTTCTTTTTTTTTAAGATAAAAGTTTGTGTTATATGTCACTTAGTAAATTATTAGGATTTATTTGTTTAAAAATGTCCGCTTTTCTCATTACTTTCTGATTTTTTGCTCTTTTTTTTTACTTCATTTATTCATTGGTTCGTGTTATTTTTTCTATTAACTAACTAAATTATTTTAATTATATTTTATTTTTATTTTGAGGGCTTCTAATATATATATTTTTTAAGATAAAAGTTTGTGTTGTATGTGACTTAGTATATTAATATTGTCATGATCCGTGCTCCGGATCATGTTTTTGTATTTTCTGTTAGTTTTGGACTCCTTTAGTTCCTGTTTGTGACATCTCTGAGTTTGTTCTGGTTGCTATGGTTGCTCATTGTGTTCACCTGTCTCTGATTAGTGTTCGCCCGCTCACCTGCTACCCGAGCACTAATCAGAGGCATTATTTAACCCTGCCTTTGCCAGTCAGTCGGCCTGGCGTCATTATTTGCTTCATGCAACCTGCTATGGAAGTTGTCTGTTTCATGCCAAAGTTTCGTGAGTATTACTTGTCTCAAGTCCATGCTAAGTGTTAGCTTCTATGTTTCCTGCGCTAAGCTTTTGCCTTAGCTTACGCATCCTTTTTGCTTGTCTTGTGTTTTGCATGATTTATGGACAATAAATCATTCCTACCGTCACGTTTTCGTCCGGAGTTTTCCGTCTGTATTCCTGGGCGAACGACCCCGCAGTAAACTGCGTAAACCCCGCCGTGACAAATATGAAATATTAGTTTAAAAAATTACAGCTTTTCTCATTACGTTCTGATTTTTTGCTCTTTTTGTTTTATATTTTTACCGTTGTTTTTTTTAGATAGGTGTGTCAATTGAAAATACACAACTTTTACAAACACTGTTTCCATATGAGTTGGGAAATTGTGTTAGATGTAAATATAAACGGAATACAATGATTTGCAAATCCTTTTCAACCCATATTCAATTGAATGCACTACAAAGACAAGATATTTGATGTTCAAACTCATAACCTTTATTTTTTTTTTTTTGCAAATAATCATTAACTTAGAATTTCATGGCTGCAACACGTGCCAAAGTAGTTGGGAAAGGGTATGTTCACCACTGTGTTACATGGCCTTTCCTTTTAACAACACTCAGTAAACGTTTGGGAACTGAGGAGACACATTTTTGAAGCTTCTCAGGTGGAATTCTTTCCCATTCTTGCTTGATGTACAGCTTAAGTTGTTCAACAGTCCGGGGGTCTCCGTTGTGGTATTTTAGGCTTCATAATGCGCCACACATTTTCAATGGGAGACAGGTCTGGACTACAGGCAGGCCAGTCTAGTACCCGCACTCTTTTACTATGAAGCCACGTTGATGTAACACGTGGCTTGGCATTGTCTTGCTGAAATAAGCAGGGGCGTCCATGGTAACGTTGCTTGGATGGCAACATATGTTGCTCCAAAAGCTGTATGTACCTTTCAGCATTAATGGTGCCTTCACAGATGTGTAAGTTACCCATGCCTTGGGCACTAATACACCCCCATACCATCACACATGCTGGCTTTTCAACTTTGCGCCTATAACAGTCCGAATGGTTCTTTTCCTCTTTGTTCCGGAGGACACAACGTCAACAGTTTTCAAAAACAATTTGAAATGTGGACTCTTCAGACCACAGAACACTTTTCCACTTTGTATCAGTCCCTCTTAGATGAGCTCAGGCCCAGCGAAGCCGACGGCGTTTCTGGGTGTTGTTGATAAACAGTTTTCGCCTTGCATAGGAGAGTTTTAACTTGCAGCGACCAACTGTAGTTTCTGACAGTGGGTTTCTGAAGTGTTCCTGAGCCCATGTGGTGATATCCTTTACACACTGATGTCGCTTGTTGATGCAGTACAGCCTGAGGGATCGAAGGTCACGGGCTTAGCTGCTTACGTGCAGTGATTTCTCCAGATTCTCTGAACCCTTTGATGATATTACAGACCGTAGATTGTCATGTCTGTGATTATGTTTTGTTTTAGTCATGTTCGGATTTGGTTTTGGACTATTTGTGCACTTTTATTTGTCACCATAGCAACCATTAGTTTCACCTGGTTCACATTGTCATGTCACGCACCTGTTCACGGTTAGAGTCACGCACCTGTTTTCACTGATCATGTCACTATATAAGCTTTTCTGTTTCTGTTGTTCGTCCTGGCGACATCACATTCACTCCTGCCACTCTGTTCACGCTCATGATCCATGCTGTTCTTTGTCATGTCCTGTTCTGGTTCCAAGTAAGTTTTCTTTATTCAAGCCTTAGTTTGCAAGTTTGTTTTATGTCCTAGTTCTGCCTTTGTGCTAGTGTTTTGTTTTCATAGTCGTTTTGTACCTCCACTGTGAGCACCTTTTGTTTATTCCTTTTTTATTGTTAAATAAACATGTATTTAAATTCACGCCTCGCACGCGCCAATTTTCCTTTGCCTTCTGGGAGAACCAACCACGCCAGGGACCCAATCCTGACAGTAGATGGTGAAATCCCTAAATTCCTTGCAATAGCTGGTTGAGAAAGGTTTTTCTTAAACTGTTCAACAATTTGCTCACGCATTTGTTGACAAAGTGGTGACCCTCGCCCCATCCTTGTTTGTGAATGATTCAGCATTTCATGGAATCTACTTTTATACCCAATCATGGCACCCACCTGTTCCCAATTTGCCTGTCCACCTGTGGGATGTTCCAAATAAGTGTTTGATGAGCATTCCTCAACTTTATCAGTATTTATTGCCACCTTTCCCAACTTCTTTGTCACGTGTTGCTGGCATCAAATTCTAAAGTTAATGATTATTTGCAAAAAAAAACAGTTTATCAGTTTGAACATCAAATATGTTGTCTTTGTAGCATATTCAATTGAATATGGGTTGGAAATGATCATTGTATTCCGTTTATATTTACATCTAACACAATTTCCCAACTCATATGGAAACGGGGTTTGTATATGCATATTGGTGCAGGGTAAGTGTTGCAGATACCAGCCTGAACTTTGCCCGGTATCGGACCGTAAAGAAAATCAGCGGTGTCCCACATTGCCTACCCGATCCTCTGCCCGGCGTCCCCCTGGCCTCGGCAGGAAGTAAGAACCTTCCAAGCGTGCATCACACACCTTTTCAGCTCGGCTTGTTCCTCCGCTTGACAGATGCCCTTATCAGAGTGCATGGTGAAGAGGGGAATCCAATAAGTGCACATGGCGAAGGGAGGAGGGGCGGGGGGGGAGGCCATTGAGGAATCGGCACAGGGCGGCGAAGAGAGAGAGGGGGGGGGTCCGGGGGCCCCTGATGGCAGCGAGACGTGACTATGCTCGACAGGATAGAGGGTCCAGCAGTGGCACTCGCCTATAAGGTCACAGCCAAAGAGCAAATGCAATATCCAGACGGGCTGGCGGGCAGGTAGGGGCACGGAACAGAAAGTCCCAGATAAATCTCTGTCTACTTGTAGACGCTCTGCAAGGAGGACACACTGACAAACGAGACAAAAGCCTGCTGGGAGCAAATCACATTTTGTTGTCAAATCTATTTTCCAGATGCAAGCTGTAATATTATTTGCTATTTGTCATGATTCATTCGGCTATCTGCCCCACTGGCTGGGAGGGCAGCGCCTGGTTTGAGCGTTTATTGTCATGTGGTGTAATAAGATTATTCAAATCCCTCCTATTTCACAGTGGGCTAATGTGATAGTGGGGCTCATCCATGTAAAAAAAAAAAAAAAAAAAAAAAAAAAAGGCCCTTTGACAGGAACTGTGTCTGTGGGCTAAACCCCAGAAAATTCCCCAGCCAAGAGGATTCTCCACGCCACTCCCCAGAGACTCCACATCACACCCGCGCCATATTTCCATATTTCTGCCTCCCCTTCCGCACAGCAATTAAACAGCTAATTGATTTCCCAGGCCTGCACTCGTCACTTACCTCGCTCGTTTGGCTTTTCCCACACAATAACACGGCACTAGTATAGTATCGCGGTACTAATGAATCAAAAACGGTGCTGTACTCTGTTTGAAAAGTACCGGTTCCCCATATTATTTTTTTACAGGCATGACGTAACGTCGTCACGCCGTGACATTGCTGGTTTTACGAGCAGAGGAGCATGTTCGGCAGCGCGCACACACAGAGTACTTACAAGCAGACACAGTGTGGAGACAGAAAAGGGAGAATGGATGCATTTAGGCTTAAAAACTAAAGATAAAGGTGAAGTTATAACACGGAAATGCCCTCAGGAAGAGGTGCTTTAAGCGGCTAACGTCCATCCGCAGTCGGCAGTGTTTTAGCTACGTCTAAATCACTAATCCTTGTCTCCATGACGACAAATAAAGTACGTTTCTTTTAAGTATCATCCCTGCAGGACGAGGAATAGCTAAACATGCTTCACTACACACCGTAGGAGGATACAATAGCTCATTGCCGTCACAATGTAAACAAATGCCATGGGTGGATCTACACCTGACATCCACTGTAATGATACCAAGTACAAGAGCGTATCTAGTCAATACTACTATGATTACATCTATATTTTTTATCGTCACACAATCCTTTTTCCTTTAAAAAAAATCATATTATTTTTATAAACTCAGTAAATACGTCCCTGGACACATGAGGACTTTGAATATGACCAATGTATGATCCTGTAACTACTTGGTATTGGATTCATACCTAAATGTGTGGTATCATCCAAAACTAATGTAAAGTATCAAACAACAGAAGAATAAGTGATTATTACATTTTGACAGAAGTGTAGATAGAACACGTTGAAACAGAAAATAAGCAGATATTAACAGTGAATGAACAAGTAGATACATTTTAACAGTTTGTCCCTCATAATTTTGACAAAATAATAGAATGATAAATGACACAATATGTTACTGCATATGTCAGCAGACTAATTAGGAGCCTTTGTTTGTTTAGTTACTACTAAAAGACAAGTTGTCTAGTATGTTCACTATTTTATTTAAGGACAAAATTGCAATAATAAACATATGTTTAATGTACCCTAAGATTTTTTGTTCAAATAAAGCCAATAATGCCATTTTTTTGTGGTCCCCTTTATTTAGAAAAGTATCGAAAAGTATCGAAATACATTTAGGTACAGGTACCGGTACTAAAATATTGGTATCGGGACAACCCTAGTAGGTGGAATCATTATTAGCGCGGTTGTACAGTATGTATGTTTCCTATGAGGGATGTCAAAAGTAACGGGTTAACTCGTGCGGTTAATCACAATAAAATTAATCATGGATACACACAGATTAAAGGAACTTTCACAATCCTTATGTAAGACAAGAACACCTTTTGTTTCTCTTTTCACACATTCTAACTCGTAAAAAAACGCTAGCAAAAGTCAGCTAACAATGGAGCCAATGGTAGTCGCTGTATTCCGCCTATAAAGCGCTCTAAATACACCCAAACATCGTTTTCTAGACACATTGGAAGTATACCGTATTTTCCGGTATTTTAAGCCACACCCACAAAACATTTTAGAAGAAAAACATGTTTTCCATATTTTAATCGCATCGGACCATAAGCCACCGATATATATGTTTACACAGAAATAATTTTTATATGTTATTTATATACCTTAATGGTTTGCAACGTGGCAGTAAAACGGCCGATCAGACAAAATAGAAGTCATCGTCATGGACCGACTAGCTGCGGAAGCTAGCTCTCCAATCAGCTAAACAGATTCAATAACGTTTTGGTGAATTTACAGAGGAAGTTTGTGAAACTGAAACAATACAAAAATAATGCCGTTGTTAGTTAATAATACTAACACAGACACTCATAAACTAGCTAATGCTAACGGCGCTAGCTGTATTACATTACGACAGCACATTCGAATATGTGTGAAAACATTCCAACAGACATCACTCATGGGAAGGTTTAGCAAGTATGAATTGTTTTAGTTGTATTGTAAAACTTACAAACTATGCTAGGAATGATGAATAAAGAATCCATACGAGTAGGAACGCTATGGACCAGCTAGAAGACCGAATAGCACTTCTACTTCCGGTTTGGAAGCACTAATTAGAAGAAAATACCAAAGGGGTGTCCAAAGTGCGGCCAGGGGCTCATTTGCGGCCCTCAAACCTAGTTTTGTTGGCCCGCAACATGTTGTCAGAAAAAAACAACAGTAAAAATGTAAGGGGGAAAAAAGAAGAAAAAATCGTAATGTAATGACAAAAAGATGACATTTTCTAACGAAATATTAATAATAATATATTTAGTCACCTCATATATAACTCATAGTTGTTTGTTTTGATATGTATGTATGTATGTATGTATGTGTATATGTGTATATATACACATATATATGTGTATATATATATACATATATATGTGTATATATACATATACATGTGTATACAGTATATATACATATATACTGTATATGTGTATATATATATACATATATATACTGTATGTATATATATGTGTGTATATATATATGTATATATATGTGTATATATGTATGTATGTATGTATGTATGTGTGTATATATATATATATATGTGTGTATGTATATATATATATATATATATATATATATATATATATATATATATATATATATATATATATATGTGTGTGTGTGTGTGTGTGTGTGTATGTGTATATATATATATGTGTGTATGTATGCATATGTATATCTGTTTTTGTTGCATTTCTTTTAATAAAAAGAAACAACCCTAATCTAAAATGTTAGAAGCTTTTGAAATAAAAGTAAAGAAAAAGTTTAGTTTGTTAGTTAATTACAAAATATAAATAATACTAACTTATACATTAATTAATTTAAAAAAATACAACAACAGCAATGAACACTGTTAAAGGGGTAACTGAACATTCATATTTCCGTACAGGCGGTATTTTTTGCATACTAGCTTATGCAGTTACACAATCGTAATATTATTATTGTTATAGTCTTAAAGGGGAAAAACAGTAAAAAAGTAAGAAAAAAGAGCTAAAAATCGGAATGTAATGAGAAAAAGCTGAAATGTTTTAACTAATAATTAATATGAATAAACTTACCAACCTATAACACAGAGCTAACACAAAGTTTAGTTTATAATTATTATTTTTTAATATTATATTATATATATATTATATTTTGACTTTTCAGTACTACGGCCCTTGGTGGAAAATGTTTGGACACCCCTGCTGTAGACGTTCACCAAGCAGCACCTGCAGGGAACGAACTCGCCCAAAAGATGGCGCCATAGCACAATAACAATAACACACCTTTTCAGTGTCTTCACTTGTGTTTTATGAAAACTATTAGCGTTATGGCCGTCAGCGAAGAAAAATCCATAAATTAGCCACACCGTTTTATAAGCCGCCGGGTTCAGAGCGTAGGAAAAAAGTGGCGCCTTTTAGTCCGGAATTTACAGTATATGTAATGTAGTAACACGTTCATAATGACATATAATATTAACTTTTTTTGCTCATTTTAAGCTTTTCCTTTCAACAACAAACACTAAGCATCATACAGTAGTAGTGTCAAGTGCTGAACAAGAAATACAAACTACCAACATAATCAAACAATCACTTACTGTACAATGTCTGCTCTCACTGGGACGCCGACTTTGGGATGTTTTTAGCTTCCCGTTTAGATGAAGAATTATTCATAATCCTCAAGAAGAGTTTAAAAAAAAAAGTGCAACAAGCGAGCCTCTTTTTGTGTTTCTCGCCATCTCCGGGTCTAAGTTGGATGTCAAAGTTGACCAACTTCTTGGTTGTCCACAACCTTCTAGGTGAGAGGCCTGATTTATAATCTAGAATCAAGATTTTCTTGCTCAGAGGCGATAAACCATCTCACTGGCTCAATATTGTACAAACCCCGTTTCCATATGAGTTGGGAAATTGTGTTAGATGTAAATATAAACGGAATACAATGATTTGCAAATCCTTTTCAACCCATATTCAATTGAATGCACTACAAAGACAAGATATTTGATGTTCAAACTCATAAACTTAAAGGCCTACTGAAATGATTTTTTTTTTATTTAAACGGGGATAGCAGATCCATTCTATGTGTCATACTTGATCATTTCACGATATTGCCATATTTTTGCTGAAAGGATTTAGTAGAGAACATCGACGATAAAGTTCGCAACTTTTGGTCGCTGATAAAAAAAAGCTTTGCCTGTACCGGAAGTAGCGTGACGTCACAGGTTGAAAGGCTCCTCACATTTCCCCATTGTTTACACCAGCAGCGAGAGCGATTCGGACCGAGAAAGCGACGATTACCCCATTAATTTGAGCCAGGATGAAAGATTCGTGGACGAGGAACGTTAGAGTGACGGACTAGAGTGCAGTGCAGGACGCATCTTTTTTCGCTCTGACCGTAACTTAGGTACAAGCTGGCTTTTTCTATTGTGGATCACAGATTTGTATTTCAAAACACCTCGGATACTATATCCTCTTGAAAATGAGAGTCGAGAACGCGAAATGGACATTCCCAGTGACTTTTATCTCCACGACAATACATCGGCAAAGCACTTTAGCTACGGAGCTAACGTGATAGCATCGGGCTTAACTGCAGATAGAAACAAAATAAATAAACTCCTGACTGAAAGGATAGACAGAAAATCAACAATACTATTAAACCATGGACCTGTAACTACACGGTTAATGCTTTCCAGCCTGGCGAAGCTTAACAATGCTGTTGCTAACGACGCCATTGAAGCTAAATTAGCAACGGGACCTCACAGAGCTATGCTAAAAACATTAGCTATCCACCTCTGCAGCCAGCCCTCATCTGCTCATCAACACCCGTGCTCACCTGCGTTCCAGCGATCGACGGAGCGACGAAGGACTTCACCCGATCATAGATGGCAGCTAGCGTCGGATAGCGCGTCTGCTATCCAAGTCAAAGTCCTCCTGGTTGTGTTGCTGCAGCCAGCCGCTAATACACCGATCCCACCAACAGCTTTCTTCTTTGCAGTCTCCATTGTTCATTAAACAAATTGCAAAAGATTCACCAACACAGATGTCCAGAAAACTGTGGAATTTTGCGATGAAAACCGAGCTTTTTGTATTGGATACAATGTGTCCGAATACTTCCGTTTCAACGATTGACGTCACGCGCATACGTCATCATACATAGACGTTTTCAACCGGAAGTTTAGCGGGAAATTTAAAATTGCACTTTATAAGTTAACCCGGCCGTATTGGCATGTGTTGCAATGTTAAGATTTCATCATTGATATATAAACTATCAGACTGCGTGGTCGGTAGTAGTGGGTTTCAGTAGGCCTTTAATTTTTTTTTTGCATATAATAATTAACTTAGAATTTCATGGCTGCAACACGTGCCAAAGTAGTTGGGATAGGGCATGTTCACCACTGTGTTACATGGCCTTTCCTTTTAACAACACTCAATAAACGTTTGGGAACTGAGGAGACACATTTTTGAAGCTTCTCAGGTGGAATTCTTTCCCATTCTTGCTTGATGTACAGCTTAAGTTGTTCAACAGTCCGGGGGTCTCCGTTGTGGTATTTTAGGCTTCATAATGCGCCACATATTTTCAAAGGGAGACAGGTCTGGACTACAGGCAGGCCAGTCTAGTACCCGCACTCTTTTACTATGAAGCCACTTTGATGTAACACATGGCTTGGCATTGTCTTGCTGAAATAAGCAGGTGCGTCCATGGTAACGTTGCTTGGATGGCAGCATATGTTGCTCCAAAACTTGTATGTACCTTTCAGCATTAATGGCGCCTTCACAGATGTGTAAGTTACCCATGTCTTGGGCACTAATACACCCCCATACCATCACACATGCTGCCTTTTACACTTTGTGTCTATAACAATCCGGATGGTTATTTTCCTCTTTGGTCCGGAGGACACGACGTCCACAGTTTCCAAAAACAATTTGAAATGTGGATGATTACACAAAAGGCAGCACAGGTTGTTCCACAGTCAGCGATCAGATCAGTGCATACATCAGTGCAAAAAAATTGTATAATAACTCCAACTGGTGTCCTCACTGGCAAATTTCACTCTGAAATACACCCTTTAGATACAACTGTTGCCAAGTTTTGAACAAAAATAAAGACTTTCATTCATAAAATGTTCCTGTATGACAATAACATTGCATATATGTCAAAATATTCGGGGCCTTTTTTTAAGTTGATACAAGCCAGTAATAACCCGTGATTAATCATGATTAATCCAAATTGAAAGGCGTGATTAAACTGATTTGAAAAAGTTAATCATTTGACAGCAGTAATACAAACCCCAAAACCAGTGAAGTTGGCACGTTGTGTAAATGGTAAATTTAAAACAGAATACAATGATTTGCAAATCCTTTTTAACTTATATTCAATTGAATAGACTCCAAAGACAAGATATTTAACGTTCGAATTGGAAAACGTTGTTATTTTTTGCAAATATTAGCTCATTTGGAATTTGATGCCTGCAACATGTTTAAAAAAAGTTGGCACAAGTGGCAAAACAAGCTGAGAAAGTTGAGAATTGCTCATCAAACACTTATTTGGAACACCCCACAGGTGAACAGGCTAATTGGGAACAGGTGGGTGCCATGATTGGGTAAAAAGCAGCTTCCATCAAATGCTCAGTCATTCACAAACAAGGATAGGGCGAGAGTCACCACTTTGTGAACAAATGCGTGAGCAAATTGTCCAACAGTTTAAGAACAACATTTCTCAACCAGCTATTGCAAGGAATTTATGGATTTCACCATCTACGGTCTGTAATATCATCAAAGGGTTCAGAGAATCTGGAGAAATCACTGCACGTAAGCGATGATATTACGGCCCTTTGAGCCCTCAGGCGGTACTGCATCAAAAAGCGACATCAGTGTGTAAAGGATATCACCACATGGGCTCAGGAACACTTCAGAAAACCACTGTCAGTAACAACAGTTTGTCGCTACATCTGTAAGTGCAAGTTAAAAAGTGCAAGTTAAAACTCTACTATGCAAAGCCATTTATCAACAACACCCAGAAACGCCGCCGGCTTCGCTGGGCCAGAGCTCATCTAAGATGGACTGATGCAAAGTGGAAAAGGGTTCTGTTGTCTGACGAGTCCACATTTCAAATTGGTTTTGGAAACTGTGGACGTTGTGTCCTCCGGACCAAAGAGGAAAAGAACCATCCGGACTGTTATCGGCGCAAAGTTCAAAAGCCAGCATCTGTGATGGTATGGGGGTGTATTAGTGCCCAAGGCATGGGTAACTTACACATCTGTGAAGGCACCATTAATGTTGAAAAGTACATTCAGGTTTTGGAGCAACATATGTTGCCATCCAAACAACGTTATCATGGGCGCCCCTGCTTATTTCAGCAAGACATTCCCAAATGTTTACTGAGTGTTGTTAAAAGGAAAGGCCATGAAACACAGTGGTAAAAATGCGCCTGTGCCAACTTTTTTGCAATGTGTCGCTGCCATTAAATTCTAAGTTAATTATTATTTGCCAAAAAAAATGAAGTTTCTCAGTTGGAACATTAACTATCTTGTCTTTGCAGTCTATTCAATTGAATATAAGTTGAAAAGGATTTGCAAATCATTGTATTCTGTTTTTAATTTACCATTTACACAAAGTGCCAACTTCACTGGTTTTGGGTTCTGTATTTTCTTTTGTCATGAGTGATACTCAACAGCAAGCCACCTGCAAAATGCTCTACGACGACGTGCTCACGGAGGAGGCTCAGCGACGTCCAAACGCCACAAAACACAGGCGACAGGGAAAATGCTGCAAATGAACAATGTGGCAATCACAAGAACACGGTAGGATCCAAAACAAATGGTGAAGAAAAATGGTCAAAAGACACACAAACCTCGCAAAAACACACTTTACTGACAAAAGCCAAGCTACCAGGGGCACCTGAGCCAGGAAAGATGTCTGTCTTTAAAGCAGGGGTGGGAAAACTACAGTCCGAGGGCCACATCTGGCCCGTTGTTCCCTTTAATCCGGCTCGCCAATATTACAAAATAATTGAGCAAAGACCTATTTTGAGAATTGCCACAACAAAACCGATACTAGACTTTGACACACCTGCAAAAAAGGGTGATGGACAACACTGCTCCATCTAATAGAGAATGTAAGTGTTCACGCTTTAATACCATTTGTATGTTTCTTTGATGTTCTGATATGATATTGTTGAAAATAGATAGTTCCAACAGACATGGCCTGCTTTGAAATGCATAATGTAATCGCTCAGGGGCCAATGTTTGCCCACCCCTGCTTTAAAGACTTGAGATGCAATATTTTACAACATTAAACAGCAGCAGATTTTTGCGCCCTAGTGTTCAATAAAGACACACTGCAAAAAGTCAGTGTTCAAAAACAAGAAAAAAATATATAAAAATTAGGGGTATTTTATTTGAACTAAGCAAAATTATCTGCCAATAGAACAAGAAAATTTGGCTTGTCAAGACTTTCCAAAACAAGTAAAATTAGCTAACCTCAATGAACCCCAAAATGCCTTAAAATAAGTATATTTTATCTAATAACAACTGTACTATTATATATATGAGTACGTATTTTCTATTGTTTCTTTGAAAATTAAACAGCAAAGTCCATTTGGCTGTTTTAATATGAGACACAATTCTGTCAAAGTCATGATTTTTTGTCTTCATGTTTGAAATAAGAAATTATTACTTTAAAAAAGTAGTTTTATACTTGTTAGTGTTGATGACACAGCTTTGCAACAGTTGATATTCTAGTTTCAAGCATGTTTTACTCAATATAGGTCATCAAATCTCAGCAACAAGCTGTAATATCTTACTGAGATAATTTAGGACCCAAACCCTTAAAACAAGTAAAACACTCTAACATAAAATCTGCTTATTGAGAATAATTATCTTATCAGACAGAAAATAAGCAAATATCACCCTTATTTGAGATATTTAATCTTACTTAGATATCAGTTTTTGCAGTGCATAAAGTTCTTGTTTAATTTTGCCCATCATCCACAATCGCTATGTGAGACAAAAACACCCATTTTTCTATTTTCTGTGCGTCTTAAATAGTGAAAAACTGCTAGTAAGAGGCGGCTAACAACGCAGGTAGTGGAAATTAATTTATATATAAAGCTCTTTAAAGGCTTACTGAAATGAATTTTTTTTATTTAAACGGGAATAGCAGATCCATTCTATGTCATACTTGATCATTTCGCGATATTGCCATATTTTTGATGAAAGGATTTAGTAGAGAACATCGACGATAAAGGTCGCAACTTTTGGTCGCTGATAAAAAAAAGCCTTGCCTGTACCGGAAGTAGCGTGACGTCACCAGAGGAAGGACTCCTCATATTCTACCATTGTTTTCAATGGAGCGAGAGAGATTCGGACCGAGAAAGCGACAATTACCCCATTAATTTGAGCGAGGATGAAAGATTCGTGGATGAGGAAAGTGAGAGTGAAGGACTAGAGAGGCAGTGCAGGACGTATCTTTTTTCGCTCTGACCGTAACTTAGGATAAGGGTTTTTTGGATTCCACACTTTCTCCTTTTTCTATTGTGGATCACGGATTTGTATTTTAAACCACCTCGGATACTATATCCTCTTGAAAATGAGAGTCGAGAACGCGAAATGGACATTCACAGTGACTTTTATCCCCACGACAATACATCGGCAAAACACTTTAGCTACTGAGCTAACGTGATAGCATCGGGCTCAAATGCAGATAGAAACAAAATAAATAAATTCCTGACTGGAAGGATAGACAGAAGATCAACAATACTATTAAACCATGGACATGTAACTACACGGTTAATAATTCTCAGCCTGGCAAAGCTTAACAATGCTGTTGCTAACGATGCCATTGAAGCTAACTTAGCAACCGGACCTCACAGAGCTATGATAAAAACATTAGCGCTCCACCTACGCCAGCCAGCCCTCATCTGCTCATCTACACCCGTGCTCACCTGCGTTCCAGCGATCGACGGCGCAACGAAGGACTTCACCCGATCATCCGTGCGGTTGGCGGCTAGCGTCGGCGAGCGTCGGCTAGCGTCGGCTAGCGCGTCTGCTATCCAAGTAAGTCCTCCTGGTTGTGTTGCTACAGCCAGCCGCTAATACACCGATCCCACCTACAACTTTCTTCTTTGCAGTCTCCATTGTTCATTAAACAAATTGCAAAAGATTCACCAACACAGATGTCCAGAATACTGTGGAATTTTGAAATGAAAACAGAGATTTTTTGTATTGGATTCAATGGGGTACCAATACTTCCGTTTATCTAGTGACGTCACGCGCATACGTCATAATATATAGACGTTTTCAACCGGAAGTTTAGCGGGAAATCTAAAATTGCACTTTATAAGTTAACCCGGCCGTATTGGCATGTGTTGCAATGTTAAGATTTCATCATTGATGTATAAACTATCAGACTGCGTGGTCGGTAGTAGTGGGTTTCAGTGGGCCTTTAAAAAAAAAGAAAAATAACACCAACAATGCTCCTTTACATGCCTTTGCCTGCCTATTAAACAAGAGCTAACACAGAGGAACTACTTTTCTGGCGTTGTGACATGTGTCCTTGCTAACGCTGTTCCTCCAACAGTTAGTATCCAGCTACTAGCCAGCTCGAGCTGTTAATAACGTTCATGCTAGGCTATAGATTGTGCATCTCATCTCGATCAACTTTGGAAATAACCTGATACTGTATGGCTCTCAACTTGGTTCTCAGCAATTGCAACAATGCGAGAAAGCATGTTTCATCTGAGGAGCTCATGGTGTTTATTCTGAATTAACCAGCTCAAACAGAGCACAGGTGCTGAAAGATACAGCCATCCCACCCGTCGGCGTTGTAAGTCACTTTTTTATGCTCTTACTTGAAACATTTCGCAATAGTGCTACATGATAAGGCTCCAAGGCTGCCATTAGTGGTGGCAAAGGGAGAAAGTGCTCTCTTCGCCGTTGTTGTTGACGCAAGTTACGGCTTAGTCGGGCTGTGAATGGGGCACCACACGATTTGATTCGATTCACAATTGAATCTTGATTGAAAGCAATTCTCGATTCAAAATCAATACTTGTTATTAACTCTGGGTTCCAGTTCTATGATTAACTATGTTCCTCCATGAAATGAATAAACAGCTGTGATAAATTTCTAAAAAAAAAAAGAAAAGAAAATTGATTTAGAATTTTTTTTATTGATTAAGAATCGTTACAGCTAAGAATCGCGATTCATTGGAAAATAAAAATGTATATGTCAATATAAATATTAGTACTTACAAAATGTACAGTATTGAAAAAATGTTTGAGGTTTTGAGAGGGCTCTTTAGGCAAACTAAATAAATCCCATTACTCGCACTGTTAGCTGCCTCATACTAGCAGTTTTTTACAATTTAGAACACACAGAAAAGGTAAAGATTTTTGTCTCACAAAAGGATTGTGGATGTTTTTTTTCGTTGGATCAACAACATTGATCCAACGTTAGACATCAACGTTGTCTCAATTTACAAATACAACTATTTTGCAACATTGTTTCATAGTATTTTTTAAAAGACATGTACGTACAATCAGCGTTGTATCGATGTCTTGTACCTGCTGGGATATGTATTATTGTGGACCAATTTGCAGTGGTGAAGAAGTGCACACTATACATATCAGTCCCGGCGTCATGGGCGAGCCTGGGCGGGCATTAGGGTTGTCCCAATACCAATATGTTAGTCCCGGTACCGGTACCAAAATGTATTTTGATACTTGTTGATACTTTTCTAAATAAAGGGGACCACAAAAAATTGCATTATTGGCTTTATTTGAACAAAAAATCTTAGGGTACATTAAACATATGTTTATTATTGCAAGTTTGTCCTTAAATAAAATAGTGAACATACTAGACAACTTGTCTTTTAGTTGTAAGTAAACAAACAAAGCTTCCTAGTTAGTCTGCAGATGTATGCAGTAACATAATGCGTCATTTATCATTCTATTATTTTGTCAACATTATAAAGGAAAAATTGTAAAAATGTATAATTAATCTACTTGTTTATTTACTGTTAATATCTGCTTATTTTCCATTTCAACATGCTCTATCTACACTTCTGTTAAAATGTAATAATCATTTATTATTCTGTTGTTTGGATGGTTTACATTAGTTTTGGATGATACCACAAATGTAGGTATCGATCCGATACCTATATTGGTCATGTTCAAAGTCCTCATGTGTCCAGGGATGTTTTTCCTGAGTTTATAAACATAATATGAATTTTAAAAAACAAAAAAAGTATTTTGTGATGGTAAAAAATGTCACTGTACTCATAGTAGTATCGACTAGATATGCTTCTGTACCTGGTATCATTACAGTGGATGTCAGGTGTAGATCCACCCATGGCATTTGTTTACATTGTGACGCCGGTGAGCTATTGTATCCTCCTACAGTGTGAAGTGCATACTTGCCAACCTTGAGACCTCCGATTTCGGGAGGTGGGGGTTGGGGGCGTGGTCTGGGGTGGGACAGGGACATGGTTGGGGGCGTGGTTAAGAGGGGTGGAGTTTATTTACAGCTAGAATTCACCAAGTCAAGTACAGTATTTCATATATATATATATATAAATATATATATATATCAGTGGCGTGCGGTGAGGTTAATGTCTGGTGAGGCACGACTGCATCATCACAGTCAGATTTACAAACATATGAACCTGCAGTGCAGGTGTACCTAATGTTGTGTCCCTGCGGTTGTTCGCGGCTCCTGCAGCGCGAGCATTGTTGTTTTTGCACTTTTTGGCTTCTTGTTAAGTGACTTTTTTTGGGTGGATTCGTTCTTGCACGTGGAGGGTTTGGGTGTGGGCTTTGGTTGGTGTGGCCGCGGCGCTCCCGTCGGGCGGTGCATTCTGCGGCGGAGTTGCTTGGCACCAGGAGGCGGGGTTATGAGACGAGCCTCACACAGTGTGTCTTCGCAGCACTAAAAATACGTTACACACATACAGTTGTTGACAAAATACACTGTACATTATATACCTCAGCTGACTAAACTATGGAAATGTATACTATAATTCATATAGCAATGCGGTCTCACTGCACAGCAGGCCAGCAGTTAGCCGAGTCATTGCGCACAATCCATGTTGAGGCACAACGCAGTGACGTGCCTCAACTGGCTGCTGATCACCGCACCGTCTCTTCTCAGTATTTGAACGGCAAATGTGAAAATAAAAATAAAAATAATCTAAAACTGGTGAAGTTAAATGGAAAATAACTTTAGTATAATCACTGGATACATATAACAATTTAATTTTATTTTTTTTTCTTTTTACTTTTTTTTTTCTTTCCATGATGGCAGGTGAGGCCGTGCCTCCCCTGCCTCTAGTGACGGCACGCCACTGATATATATATATATATATATATATATATATATATATATATATATATATATATATATATATATATATATATATATATATATATATATATATATATATATATATATATATATATATATATAAGAAATACTTGACTTTCAGTGAATTCTAGCTATATATATATATATTTATTTTATTTTATATATATATATATATATATATATATATATATATATATATATATATATATATATATATATATATATATATATATATATATATATATATATATATATATATATATATATATATATATATATATATATATATATATATATATATATACTGTATATATAAATAAAAGAAATACTTGAATTTCCGTGTTCATTTATTTACACATATACACACACATAACACTCATTTACTCATTGTTGAGTTAAAGGCCTACTGAAACCCACTACTACCGACCACGCAGTCTGATAGTTTATATATCAATGATGAAATCTTAACTTTGCAACACATGCCAATACGGCCGGGTTAACTTATAAAGTGCAATTTTAAATTTCCCGCTAAACTTCCGGTTGAAAAAGCCTTTGGAGGATGACGTATGCGCGTGACATAGCCAGGGGAACAGAGGTATGCCTTCCCCATTGAATACAATACAAAAAATCTCTGTTTTCATTTCATAATTCCACAGTATTCTGGACATCTGTGTTGGTGAATGTTTTGCAATTTGTTTAATGAACAATGGAGATTACAAAGAAGAAAGTTGTAGGTGGGATCGGTGTATTAACGGCTGGCTGTAGCAACACAACATGAAGGACTTACTTGGATAGCAGACGTGCCAGCCGATGCTAGCCGCCAACCACATATGTGTTGGGGTGAAGTCCTTCGTCGCGCCGTCGATCGCTGGAACGCAGGTGAGCACGGGTGTTGATGAGCAGATGAGGGCTGGCTGGCGTAGGTGGAGCGCTAATGTTTTTATCATAGCTCTGTGAGGTCCGGTTGCTAAGTTGCTAAGTTAGCCTTAGCGTTGTTAGCAACAGCATTGTTAAGCTTTGCCAGGCTGAGAATTATTAACCGTGTAGTTACATGTACATGGTTTATTAGTATTGTTGATCTTCTGTCTATCCTTCCAGTCAGGGATTTATTTATTTTGTTTCTATCTGCATTTGAGACAGATGCTATCACGTTAGCTCATGCTAAAGAGCTTCGTCGATGTATTGTCGTGGAGATAAAAGTCACTGTGAATGTCCATTTTGCGTTCTTCTTATTTTCAACAGGATATAGTATCCGAGGTGGTTTAAAATATAAATCTGTGATCCACAATAGAAAAAGGAGAGAGTGTGGAATCCAATGAGCCAGCTTGTACCTAAGTTACGGTCAGAGCGAAAAAAGATATGTATTTCACTGCATTCTAGTCCGTCACTCTAACGTTCCTCATCCACGAATCTTTCATCCTCGCTCAAATTAATGGGGTAATCGTCGCTTTCTCGGTCCGAATAGCTCTAGCTGCTGATGTAAACAATGGGGAAATGTGAGGAGCCCTTCAACCTGTGACGTCACGCTACTTCCGGTACAGGCAAGGCTTTTTTTATCAGAGACCAAAAGTTGCGAACTTTATCGACGTTGTTCTATACTAAATCCTTTCAGCAAAAATATGGCAATATCGCGAAATGATCAAGTATGACACATAGAATGGATCTGCTATCCCCGTTTGAATAAAAAAAATTCATTTCAGTAGGCCTTTAAGGGTTGAATTGTCCATCCTTGTTCTATTCTCTGTCACTATTTTTCTAACCATGCTGAACACCCTCTCTGATGATGCATTGCTGTGTGGCACGCACAAAAGTGCCTTCATCAAATGCACTAGAGTCTGGAATCTTCCATCTCTCCCTAGCATGGCACAAAACCGGTCAATCTTTGCTTCATGAGGAAGATCTTCACTGCCAAGCACTTGGTACTCCACTACTTCTTCCAGGAGGCTACACAGGTCCAATCGCAGCTGCGGCTTGGAACTTACAAGTGTATTTCTTCATTTTACTCGTCGTCTGCGTCGCCACGGCTGTATCTTCCTCGTTCTTCTGCTTCGTCTCCTCGTTGTGTGCGCAGTTGTGCACTGCACTCTCTAAAAGCCGTAGATGTTATTGTCACATATGCATGTACACTAGATGGCAGTATTGTCCTGTTTAAGAGTGTCACAACATTACTTTTTACGGCAGACGAACTGCTTTACGGTAGACGAAAATGCGACTGCTGTTGTTGTGTGTTGTTACCGCGCTGGGAGGACGTTAATGAAACTGCCTAACAATAAACCCACATAAGAAACCAAGAACTCGCCCTCGATCATTCCACAGTTATAACGTGATTGGGCAGGCACGCTGTTTATATTGTGGGAAAGCGGACGTGAAAACAGGCTGTCCTCACTCAGGTCCGCATGGAGCTGGAGGGGGCGTGGCCTCCAGCTCCGCCTGAATTTCAGGAGATTTTCGGGAGAAAATTTGTCCCGGGAGGTTTTCGGGAGAGGCGCTGAATTTCGGGAGTCTCCCGGAAAATCCGGGAGGGTTGGCAAGTATGGTGTAGTGAAGCATGTTTAGCTATTCCTCGTCCTGCCGGGATGATACTTGTAAGAAACTCACTTTATTTGTCGCCATGGAGACGAGGATTAGTGATTTAGACGTTGCTAAAACACCGCAGACTGCGGACGGGCGTTAGCCGCTAGCTAGCTAGCCATGTCCCAAAGCACTGCTTCCTGTGGGCGTTCAAAAAAGGTGTGATGTTGTTATTGTACTTTACCTTTATCGTTAGTTTTTAGGCCAAAATGCGTCCATTCCCCCTTTTTTCTGCCTACACACTGTGTCTGCTTGTAAGTACTCCGTGCATGTGCGCTGCCGAACATGCTCCTCTGCTCGTCAAACCAGCAATGTCACGACGTGACCACGATGCGCTGGGGGACCAGTACTTTTTAGATGAGGTATAGTACCGAATATGATTAATTAGTATACCGGTACTATACTAGTACCATACAACCCTAGCGGGCATAGTAAGCCTTATAATAATAATTCACCCCTATACAATATCCTACCCTAATACCCTACTGTGCAATATTACCCTTCGAGTGCAATACGTCCGATACAGATTGTTATGTATTACTCCGGTACTCTTGTCTTGTTCTGTATATTGTACAGTATTTTGTATTTCTATAGTGTTTTGTATATTGTACAGGATTGCTTATTATTTTTATTGGATAGTAGTCTGTTTATTTCAATTGTTAGTTTTTTCTTTATTACCTGTTGTGTCATTTAATTTATTTTACCCCATATTTGTTCCCACTACCGCACCTTAATTGAGGTCTTTAATCTCGTTATATGAAAATATAATGACAATAAAGTCCATTCTATTCTATTCTAAAAGTCTACCAGACAAAGAAGTTGACAGAAACGAAATCCAATCATATTTAATGTTGTCTTGTCGGTGGGCGGGACGATTCGGAATATATCCAATCACAGCTCTTAAATTGTGTATATTGGGGTGAGAGCCAATCAGATTATTTTCCTTGCGGGATACGGAAGTGACCACCAAAACAATGTTTGTGTCTTTAACATGTAATGTTTGTACACCAGGGAGAAAGCGAACAGGACGCGTTTTATTTTTTTACGGCTATGATGTCATCATCAGGCACGTCATCGATTCTGACGTCGACACAAGTGTAAGTCAAATCGTTTAATTGCTGCTACTGATTCCGTGTCAAAAAAAATTATTCCCGCCACCGCGCCGAGAATCTTGCTTCTTCCGCCCACAATTGATCACTAACTACATGTCGGACAGACACTTATAGTTGTGGTTATCGCAAGAATATATGTTTGAAACTATTTAAGCCTTTATTGTGTCCGAAAAATGACAGAGTTGGCCATTTCTATGGTAATAATGGGATTGGAAAAGACTGGATTTGATCCCATGTTAATGTGCTAAAACACTAGTCTCAAACTCAAGGCCCGGGGGCCAGATGTGGCCCGCCACATCAATCTGTGTGGCCCCCGAAAGCGCGGAAATAATATGTGTAAATAAGGTACCTTATCTTTTCTTAATAAATGTATTACAAAAATAAATGTACTGCGTATAATTGGACTTAGACTTAGACAAGCTTTTATTGATCCAAAAGGGAAATTGTTCCACACAGTAGCTCAGTTACAAAGGATGGAAAGGTAATGCAGGTATTATATTAAGTAGACAAAAAATGTGCCATAGTTGCAATTAGGGATGTCCAATAATATCGGACTGCCGATATTATCAGCCGATAAATGCTTTAAAATGTAATATCGGAAATTATCGGTATCGTTTTCAAAATTATCGGTGTCTGTTTCAAAAAGTAAAATGTATGACTTTTTAAAACGCCGCTGTGTACACGGACGTAGGGAGAAGTACAGAGCGCCAATAAACCTTAAAGGCACTGCCTTTGCGTGCCGGCCCAGTCACGTAATATCTACGGCTTTTCACGCACACAAGTGAATGCCAAGCATACTTGGTCAACAGCCATACAGGTCACACTGAGGGGGGGCCGTATAAACAAGTTTAACACTGATAGAAATATGCGCCACACTGTGAACCCACACCAAACAAGAATGACAAACGCATTTCGGGAGAACATCCGCACCGTAACACAACATAAACACAACAGAACAAATACCCAGAAGCCCTTGCAGCCCTAACTCTTCCGGGACGCTACAATATACAGCCCCCGCTACCCCCCCCCCCCCCCCCCCCGCCCACCTCAACCTCCTCATGCTCTCTCAGGGATTCCAAGCTGCTGTTTTGAGGCATGTTAAAAAAAAATAATGCACTTTGTGACTTCAATAATAAATATGGCAGTGCCATGTTGGCATTTTTTTCCATAACTTGAGTTGATTTATTTTGGAAAACCTTGTTACATTGTTTAATGCATCCAGCGGTGCATCACAACAAAATGAGGCATAATAATGTGTTAATTCCACGACTGTACACATCAGTATCGGTTGATATCGGAATCGGTAATTAAGAGTTGGACAATATCGGAATATCGGATATCGGCAAAAAAGCCATTATCGGACATCTCTAGTTGCAATATAAAATATAACATATATGTAATATTTACATATTAAATATACGGTACATAACATACTGATATATTATTATATTTGAATCTAATATATACAATATATAACAAATCCCAATTACCATGTACAATATTCCAGTGTGTAACAGCTACAGTACAGTAATCTATTTATTTATATCTGCACCTTATTGCTTTTTTATCCTGCACTACAACGAGCTAATGCAACAACATTTCGTTCTTATCTGTAAATTTCAAATTTGAATGACAATAAAAGACAGGAACGCGAGAAACACTTTTTATTTCAACAGACTCTGTCAAAATTTTAAAGACCGACTGCACAGTTCCTATCTTCTCAATAAAAGCGCTGCTTCATCCTGCCTGCGCTAACAAAATAAGAGTCTCAGAAAGCTGGCGTGCACAAGCTAGTAAGCTACGGAGTTTGCTGCCAATGTATTTCTTGTAAAGTGTATAAAAAGGAGTATGGAAGCTGGACAAATAAGATGGCAAAAACCAACCACTTTTTATGTTGTATTGAACAGAAAGGAGGACTTTTTTTCTCCTCCATTTGAAAATGTGGACGTTATCATCACTACTGTCTGATTCCTATCAATGCAAGTCATCAGAATCAGGTAATACACCAACTTATATTCTTGTCTTCATGAAAGAAAGCAATCTATATGTGTTATACATGCTTGTATTATCATTAAACACATTTAACATGTTAACAAAAACGTCTCTTTCATAAATAAATAAATATTAATTATATATATGAAGGAGGTAGATCCCCTCAACTTGATCATTTGAAAAGTAGCTCGCCTGCAGAAAAAGTGTGGGCACCCCTGTCCTAAGGTTATTCTAGTAATATATGCACAGATGAGATGTGTCAATATCAAAATATTACTTTGCATAACTTTTTGGCAACCAACAATACATTGATTTAATAAATACATCTAAACACTTTATTAATATGTATTATGTGCTTGAACAAACAACAGTTAATATTAGAGGTGGGTGAAATAATCGATTTTTAGATGCATCACAATTCGGACATGGACAATTATAAAATCGATGAGTAAACGTCAATAATTGATTTATTCATTGTAAGTAAAGTACCATATTTTTCGGACTATAAGTCGCAGTTTTTTTCATAGTTTGGCCGGGGGTGCGACTTATACTCAGGAGCGACTTATGTGTGAAATTATTAACACATTACTGTAAAATATCAAATAATATTATTTAGCTCATTCACGTAAGAGACTAGACGTATAAGATTTCATGGGATTTAGCGATTAGGAGTGACAGATTGTTTGGTAAACTTATAGCATGTTCTATATGTTATAGTTATTTGAATGACTCTTACCATAATATGTTACGTTAACATACCAGGCACGTTCTCAGTTGGTTATTTATGCCTCATATAACGTACACTTATTCAGCCTGTTGTTCACTATTCTTTATTTATTTGAAATTGCCTTTCAAATGTCTATTTGTCCAGTGCGACTTATATATGTTTTTTTCCTTCTTTATTATGCATTTTCAGCCTATGCGACTTATACTCCGGAGCGACTTATACTCCGAAAAATACCGTAATGCAGACCGTTCTAAAATTTGGCTGACTGTAGCGAGCTACCTCACTGAGCGATCCGACCAGCTCTCTTATTATACGGCTCTTATGTCCCAGTTTTCCACGCATTTCCATTAATTTAATAAATGTGGGGAATTAATTTAACTGTTTCTTATTAGAAATGCACCGTTTTTTTAAGTTACAAGTAATAAACAAAAATAAATGTAAAACTGCATCAATATACATAAATTAAAGATGCATCAACAATCGATTTTTAATCCAATCGTAGCTCCCGAATGGTAATCGTAATTCAATCGCAAGGTGCCCAAATATTCCCACCTCTAGTTAATATTGTAAAGCTCTCAAGAAGAAAGAGGTTTTTAGCACATCAACATTGGATCTAAAACAGTCCTTTACAATTTATACCATAGAAATGGACAACTCTTTAATTTTTCGGACACGATAAAGTCCTAAATAATTTTGAACGCATATCCTTATGAAAACCACAAATATAAAATGTTTGTCTTACACGTAGTGATCATTTGTGGACTGACAAAGGCCAGCATTAAATTTTTAACAAGTGTGCGCTCTACCGCGGCGGGGATCCATTTTTGGCAGGGGCCCACCCGAAAAAATTTGATGCCTCCCTCCCCTTAAATATTTTTCTGCAGCCAGGTCTGCGCCATATATTGTAAACTGTCTATTATTGTGACACTCACATGGAATGTAAGAAGGTAACCAAAACATACCTCTTTGTAGGAAATACAGTTGTGGTCAAAAGTTGTAAAGAACTTTCCAATAATTTCTACAACTCTTATTTTTTTGTGTTAGAGTGATTGGAGCACATACTTGTTGGTCACAAAAAATATTCATGAATTTTGGTTCTTTTATGAATTTATTATGGGTCTACTGAAAAGGTGACCAAATCTGACCACAGAACTTTCCTCCAGAAGGTCTTATCTTTGTCCATGTGATGTCAGATGCAACAAAAATTGAGCTGTTGGGCCACAATACCCAGCAATATGTTTGGAGGAGAAAAGGTGAGACCTTTAATCCCAGGAACACCATACCTACCGTCAAGCATGGTGGTGGTAGTATTGTGCGTTGGTCCTGTTTTTATCCAATGGAACTGGTGCTTTACAGTGGGTAAATGGGACAGTGAAAAAGGAGGGTCACCTCCAAATTCTTCAAGACAACCTAAAATCATCAGCCCGGAGGTTGGGTCTTGGGTGGAGTTGGGTGTTCCAACAGGATAATGACCCCAAACTAGGGCTGGGTGAAATAGCCTTTTTTTAATATCTCAATATTTTTAGGCCATATCGCGATACACGATATATCTCTCGATCTTTTGCCTTAGCCTTGAATGAACACTTTATGCATATAATCACAGCAGTATGATGATTCTATGTGTCTACATTAAAACATTCTTCTTCATACTGCATTAATATATGCTCATTTTAAACTTTCATGCAGAGAGGGAAATTACAACTAAGTCAATTTAGCAAAATTGTATTTATTAAACAGTTATTAAGCAGTGGCACAAACATTCATGTCATTTCCAAAACAGAAAGTGCAAGATTGTCAGATACATTTTAAAACAAGCTATTAGTGCACCTTTGTGCATCATGTCACTAAGATGACATATCAAAACAACACTAAATTAAAGTGCACTTTTTGTACAGAACGCCACTACAATAGTTAAAAACAAATAAAGTGCACTTTTGTGCATGATGTCACAAAAGATATTTTCAAAAACTGTCAAATAAAAATGAGCTGCATAATATGAAATTAAATAGTACCGTATTTCCTTGAATAGCCGCCGGGGCGCTAATTAATTTAAAACCTCACTCCTGCGTTTACCAAAAGCATGCGGGATTGGCAAGCATGCGCTAATTATTTTAAAACCTCTTCTCACTCCGGCGCTTACCGGTACCTTATCATGAAAATCACATTTAATTAAAAAAACGTTATTATGGTCTTACCTTTAGGTATAAATGAGTCCATGCTCAGCTCCTATAGAAGTCTTCCTTATCTTTCTTCAGTTTTAAAAGTCTCTCTGTCTCGATGGAGATCTTCCTTTAAGTATTACCTCCTGCTTCGATTGAAAGTCCAGTTTAGAAAACTGTTTTATTTTAGATATGTAATCCTCCATGGTAAAAGTGCAAGCAAACAATGGCTGCTCACTCTTGCTGCGTATTGTCTTCTTCTGCAGCACCGGTCTTCTGCAGTACCAGCAGTCGCAAGAAGGATCACTGGCGCCCTCTACCACCAGGAGGCGGAAGTCATTTAATGACTCATATTTGACCCGGCGGAAATGCCAAGCATGCGCTAATTATTTTGCGAAACGAGTTTGACCCGGCTGTAATTCTAGGCAGGCGAATACTATATTCCCGGCGGCAATTTAAGGAAATACGGTATATGTCCTCCGTTCTGTGGTAGGTTCCTGCGGCCGTTATCTCCTTCTGTTGTTGATTTTTTTTTCATACGGTGTTGATCTGGAAATTGTTGCTTCAGCATTTTGTGGGTGTGGCACCAAACGGAGATGTTGACATGCAGTTTCAAGCACTCTTCATTCTCTAGCGGGTGACATTTCAAATGATGCTACAAATTAGCAGTGCTGCTACTTTTTGTAGCAACGCTTTTGCCGCATAATTGTTCAACATCTTCCCGCTTGAAGCCAAACCACCGCCAGACGATGGACCCCGTGCTGTTTTTCTTGGGAATTAATTCTTCCTCCATTTTTTACCAGATTCGCACCTTCTCTCTCTCTCGTATTACCACTCGCAACGCACCATTAGCATCACAGCTAATGTTACCCATGTAGCTACCTCTCTGCTCGGGGAGGGTGTGTGAGGTTGCACGCGTGACGTATGTAAGAAGGTGCGCTTGTTTATGTCTCTGTGAGAAGGAGAGACAAGAAAGAGTGGGAAACGCATGCAGTGTAATGCCCTCAGCTAAAGCAACTGTGTGAGAACATATACTCGAATATCACGATATAGTCATTTTGTATATCGCACAGAGACAAACCCGCGATATATCGAGTACATCGATATATCGCCCAGCCCTACCCCAAACACACGTCAAAAGTGGTAAAGGAATGGCTAAATCAGGCTACAATTAAAGGCCTACTGAAATGAATTGTTTTTATTTAAACGGGGATAGCAGATCCATTCTATGTGTCATACTTGATCATTTCGCGATATTGCCATATTTTTGCTGAAAGGATTTAGTAGAGAACATCGACGATAAAGTTCGCAACTTTTGGTCGCTGATAAAAAAAGCCTTGCCTGTACCGGAAGTAGCGTGACGTCGCAGGTTGAAGGGCTCTTCACATTTCCCCATTGTTTACACCAGCAGCGAGAGCGATTCGGACCGAGAAAGCGACGATTACCCCATTAATTTGAGCAAGGATGAAAGATTTGTGGATGAGGAACGTGAGAGTGAAGGACTAGAGTGCAGAGCAGGACGTATCTTTTTTCGCTCTGACCGTAACTTAAGTAAAAGGGCTCATTGAATTCCACACTTTCTCCTTTTTCTAATGTGGATCACGGATTTGTATTTTAAACCACCTCGGATACTATATCCTCTTGAAAATGAGAGTTGAGAACGCGAAATGGACATTCACAGTGACTTTTATCCCCACGACAATACATCGGTGAAGCACTTTAGCTACGGAGCTAACGTGATAGCATCGTGCTTAAATGCAGATAGAAACAAAAGAAATAAGCCCCTGACTGGAAGGATAGACAGAAGATCAACAATACTACTATCAGGAGACACCGAACCAAACTCTGGACCTGTAACTAGACGGTTAATGCTGTGCCGCCTGTCGAAGCCTAGCAATGCTGTTGCTAACAACGCCATTGAAGCTAACTTAGCTACGGGACCTCATCAGAGCTATGATAAAAACATTAGCGCTCCACCTACGCCAGCCCTCATCTGCTCATCAACACCCGTGCTCACCTGCGTTCCAGCGATCGACGGCGCGACGAAGGACTTCACCCGATCATCGATGCGGTCGGCGGCTAGCGTCGGATAGCACGTCTGCTATCCAAGTCAAAGTCCTCCTGGTTGTGTTGCTGCAGCCAGCCGCTAATACACCGATCCCACCTACAGCTTTCTTCTTTGCAGTCTCCATTGTTCATTAAACAAATTGCAAAAGATTCACCAACACAGATGTCCAGAATACTGTGGAATTTTGCGATGAAAACAGAGCTGTTTGTATTGGGATACAATGTGTCCGAATACTTCCGTTTCAACCATCGACGTCACGCGCAAACGTCATCATACATAGACGTTTTCAACCGGAAGTTTCGCGGGAAATTTAAAATTGCACTTTATAAGTTAACCCGGCCGTATTGGCATGTGTTGCAATGTTAAGATTTCATCATTGATATATAAACTATCAGACTGCGTGGTCGGTAGTAGTGGATTTCAGTAGGCCTTTAAGGTTTTAGAATGGCCTTCCCAAAGTCCTGACTTAAACGTGTGGACAATGCTGAAGAAACAAGTCCATGTCAGAAAATCAACAAATTTAGCTGAACTGCACCAATTTTGTCAAGAGGAGTGGTCAAAAATTCAAACAGAAGCTTGTGGATGGCTACCAAAAGCGCCTTATTGCAGTGAAACTTGCCAAGGGACATGTAACCAAATATTAACATTGCTGTATGTATACTTTTGACCCAGCAGATTTGGTCACATTTTCAGTAGACCCATAATAAATTCATAAAAGAACCAAATTTCATGAATGTTTTTTGTGACCAACAAGTATGTGCTCCAATCACTCTATCACAAAATAATAAGAGTAGTAGAAATTATTGGAAACTCAAGACAGCCATGACATTATGTTCTTTACAAGTGTATGTAAACTTTTGACCACAACTGTATGTTCAGTAAATACTTTTCAAACTGCTTTTGTGTTGGAATTTATGAATCTTCTGTTACAGTTGTTTTATGTATTTTATTGCATATAGAGAGCACAACCGGCTTGTGATAACAACCTAATGACTTTGTGCTAATTGGGATGGGAGCCATTAATCTTGCAGGTAGGCACAATTTAATAAGCTAACTAATAAAATCATTATGAAACATGATAATAGGGAATATATCTGCACCAAGAAATTAGCGAAGTTGGAGACGTCCAGCCCCAATTCCGAAATGAGCTGTTGGGGGGGAAGGACTAAAACCACCGTCTCACGTCGACGTTCGCAAAAATCTGTGTTGAAAATACATGAAAAATATGGCAACTCGTGAAACCGGAGAGCGCACCAATGAAAGAACAAATTACTGGTGTTTCTCAGGGAAAATGACAGTAATGGACAAAGGGAATGTGCACAGTTTGGATGACAATGTCAAACCCATTAAATTATAATATCCTCTATTATAAATTTATAGTACCCTGTAATTGAACAGTGACCGTCTGGGCGAGGTTGCAGCTCACCTCGGACGTCTTAACCGGATAATAATCAAAAATGAATGATTATAATAATTTTTTAGAATGGTGTAGAATACCCAGTCGTTGGCGACTTTGTTTGGAAAGAGGTAAAATGTTACAAAGGTCTCTCGGAATGATTCAGTACAGCAGTGACGTACGCTGAGGTTCACGGTTGGTGAGGCACTGACTTATTTTTCAAACTTTAAAGAGGACCTATTACGCAAAAACAACTTTTCTCACCTATTGGTACATGCTTTTGTGTATTTGGGATCTGCATATGTCCCGGAAATGTGAACTCAAACCACAGAGTAATGGTGGAGGTAATTATAAAACCATCTTGCCTTCCTCATACTTCCCCCAAACGAGCCGTTTGGAATTTGCCCGATTTGTGACTCTCTTTCCACGTGTGACGTCAGCAGATATCTCCATATACGGAAGAAATGTACACAAATTGCTTTGCGCGAGTCCGCCATTGTAGTCCGAGGATGTAGTCATTAAGTTCCTTCTTTTTTATATCCTTTTGTTGTGAGGCAGACTGACTCGTAACATTAGGGGTGTCGAAAACTACAGTATATATTTTCAGAATAATCACGATTCTTATTTGTAGCAATTCTTAATCAATTAAAAACAAGAAAAAAATAGATTTTTACTTTTATTTTTTCCCCCAATCTGTCTTGTCCAACCACTAAGGCAAATCATATTGTTGATGTAGATGATCATATCTGCTGTACAGATATACTTTAGAAAAGAGAAGTGTTGCTTTATTTGTATTTGACTTTATTAAATGTTCAGGAAGCATTTTATTTAACAAAACCAGTTTGTTTTAAGTAATATAGAAATTGGTCAAAACTGTTTATCTATTTTATGGAGGAATGTCGTTAATCACCTCCAAGTCCCAGTCAATGGTTCTCGCCCGGAAAAGGGTGAAGTGCCATCTCCGGGTTGGTGAGGAGACCCTGCCCCAAATGGAGGAGTTCAAGTACCTAGGAGTCTTGTTCACGAGTGAGGGAAGAGTGGATCGTGAGATCGACAGGCGGATCGGTGCGGCGTCTTCAGTAATGCGGACTCTGTATCGATCCGTTGTGGTGAAGAAGGAGCTGAGCATGGCTAGCTAGCGGCGAGTGTCCATTCGCAGTCGGCAGTGTTTTAGCTACTTCTAAATCACTAATCCTCGCCTCCATGGCGACAAAGCTAAACATGCTTCACTCCACACCGTAGCTCACCGGCGTCACAATGTAAACAAACGCCATTGGTGGATCTACACCTAACATCCGCTGTAATGATACCAAGTACAGGCACGTATTTAGTCGATACTGCTATGATTACGTAGCTATTTTTTGGCATCACAACATCTTCTTTTGTTTTGTTTTTTATTTATATTATATTTATAAACTATGTCCCTAGACACATGAGAACTTTGAATATGACCAATGTATGATCCTGTAACTACTTGGTATCGGATTGATACCCAAATTTGTGGTATCATCCAAAACTAATGTAAAGTATCCAAACAACAGAAGAATAAATGATTATTACATTTTAACAGAAGTGCAGATAGGACATGTTAAAAGAGAAATAAGCAGATATTAATAGTAAATGAACAAGTAGATTAATAATCCATTTTTTACCACTTGTCCTTAATAATGTTGACAAAATAATAGAATGATAAATGACACAATATGTTACTGCATACGTCAGCAGGCTAAATTAGGAGCCTTTGTTTGCTTACTTAATAATAAAAGCAAGTTGTCTTGTATGTTCACTATTTTATTTAAGGACAAACTTGCAATAAGAAACATGTTTAATGTACCGTATTTTTCGGAGTATAAGTCGCTCCGGAGTATAAGTCGCACCGGCCGAAAATGCATAATAAACAAGGAATAAAACATATATAAGTCGCATTTTTTGGGGAAATTTATTTGATAAAACCCAACACCAAGAATAGACATTTGAAAGGCAATTTAAATAAATAAAGAATAGTGAACAACAGACTGAATAAGTGTACGTTATATGACGCATAAATAACCAACTGAGAACGTGCCTGTTATGTTAACGTAACATATTATGGTAAGAGTCATTCTAATAACTATAACATATAGAACATGCTATACGTTTACCAAACAATCTGTCACTCCTAATCGCTAAATTCGATGAAATCTTATACGTCTAGTCTCTTACGTGAATGAGCTAAATAATATTATTTGATATTTTACGGTAATGTGTTAATAATTTCACACATAAGTCGCTCCTGAGTATAAGTCGCACCCCCGGCCAAACTATGAAAAAAACTGCGACTTATAGTCCGAAAAATACTGTACCCTAAGTTTTTTTGTTAAAATAAAGCCAATAATGTGATTTTTTTGTGGTCCCCTTTATTTAGAAAAGTATCGAAAAGTATCAAAATAATTTTGGCACAGGTGCCAAAATATTGGTATCGGGACAACACTAATCCCTACCATGTATGAATGATAATGAATTGTTCAGCAGCTTTCATCCATCAAGTGCATTGTATGCACCGTCTCCGTGTTTCTGACGATTTCTCATATAACCGTTCCCACAAAATATTACATTGTTCATGAAGGATAATCAAGTGAACTGCCTGCACTATATCTGCAGCGCCGCGCTGTATAATCACGCCGGCTGCCTCCACGCCCAGCTCTCCGTTCACCTATAATTTATCACTGTTTGCTCGCCATAGGCTTGACAAATGAACATGATTCATCTTAGTCTTTGCTCTTCTGTGGCAAACCGGAGCGTTCCAAAGCGCGCATGCACGCCTCCTAATATGTGACAAAAGGGGAAAAAAAAGCCACCATCCTCTCAGTCCGAACCGTCCCGATTTGCTCCAACGTCTTCCTCTCCCACGCTTTTTAACGGACCCCCGTAGCGCGAAAGCAAACAGAGACAATGGAGTCCGGGTAAATTAGCATGTTTCTACTCTTGACGGGTCACTCGGTTACAATCGCCCCTGCGATGTGTATGCAAGTAAACCGAAGAGGAGAGATGCTTGGGGAGGCAACGCAGAGCGGAGGTATAGGTTGACAGGGAGGAGGGGACGGAGGGAAGGAAATCACAGTGCAATAAGTGCCCTCTCATTAGGGCCTGTCTTTATCACTGCGCCGCTCCTCTGAGACGAGGCGGATGAGAGGAGGGAACAGAAGGCCAGAGGAGGCGAGCCGAGCCCAGATTAGGATCCTTATTGCTATGATAATGACTGTTTGTCATCCGCTGCTCACGTTTCACACCTGTGGTACATGCAGATGAGTTCGTTAGCGCCCGTCAGGGTTTTGTGAGGCCTGGCGTGCGTTTTAGTGTGTGTGTGTGTGTGTGTGTGTGTGTGCGTGTTCTTAAATGAAGATAAGAGTTCATGAACATGTGCATGAAGGAGTGTGTGTGTGTGCGTGTGCGTGTGCGTGTGCGTGTGTGTGTGTGTGTGTGTGTGTGCGTGTGTGTGTGTGTGTGTGTGTGTGTCTGGCGTTCACCCTTGGAGTGCGTACGCATTTCGAATGAACAAATAGATAAAGATAGAATTAAATAAATATGTAACAATCACATGCATTGCTCTCGGTGCCTGGCAACCGGATCCCTCCGTTGCCTTGGAAACAGTTGCTACAGAATGTGAGGTGATTGGCAACCGTGACAACGAGGAGGGAATAACATTTGACCCCTCTTGCTGACGGGGGGGCGGTAGGTTGGGGGGCGGTGGGGGCGGGTGGGGGGTGGGGGGGGGGCTAGTCGGTCGGGGGGTAAGGGGGGGAGGGGGAGTAGGAGAGAGAAGATGGTATCAGAGGGAAGGCGTTTAGAAATTCATCCTCTGAAGCTGCTTCACTCTCACTTCCTTAACACACACGACCCCCCCCCCCCACCCCCTACACACACACACACACATGCACCCACCCAGCCACCCCGCGGCTCACACACACACACACACACACACACACACACATTCTTGTATTTCTTGCCTTCTTGAGACCTCCGAAAAATGCCTACCTCTTTAGGACCACCCTTTCTAGATATATAAAGATTTGTATTCACAACAATAATATATACATACTATGCAAATATAAAAAAGCTTGTTGTGAAAAATGAGTTGGAATTTCACAAGAAAAAGGTCACAATTTCACAAGAAAAACTTAGAATTTAGCCAGTATTATAATACAAGTTGTCATTTTACTCAACGCAAGTCAATGTTTTACAATAAAAACTGAACATTTGAGCAATATTATGATCAAAGTTATACTTTTACTCAATAACAGTCGCGATTTTACAAGAAAAAGCCTAAAATGTTGGCAATTTTATGAACAGAGTCGCACTTTTACTCGACAAAGGTCACAATTTTATAAGAAAACTTTCAAATTTTGGCAACATTATAATATAATTGGAATTTTACTCAGCAAAATGATGACAAAAGTCCTAATTTTACTGAAAAAGTCTCACTATTTTACAAGAACAACAAAAAAAAGGCAATATTGTGATAAAAGTCAGAATTTTACATGACAAATGTCGCCATTTTGCATAAAAAAGTAATAATTTTACGAGAAAATATTGCAACATTACAGAGACAGAAAGAATATGAGAAATTGTTTCCAATTTTATAAGAAAAATGTCGACACATTGTGAGAAAAAGACTGTTTTTAGTTAATGTATTTTTTTTAAATGTTTTGTTTGTAATTGTTTAATATTCATTTTTCACTTCAAGTTATTACCGTATGTCTCTATATTCATATTTATTTTATTTCTGTTATTCATTTTGGCCAAAGGTGGCGCATTTCAATTTCTTACTCACACTTGTTATTACATATGTTGGCCAGAGGGGGAGCACTTCAAATTTTTACACACACTTGTCATTTCATATGTTGGCCAGAGGGGGGAGCACTTTTAAAACCGACACACGGTCAATTTGAAAAATCCCTCCTTTTTGGGACCACCCTAATGTTGATAGATTTCACCAAATGAGACATTCTCTATTCGATTCAATGTTTTTTCCGTAATGGTACCATGATTTCGGTCCTAACTTGTTCAGCGGTACTTCTCCTTGTTGATGTCTCAAGAAGGGTGGAAATACAAGAACACACACACACACACTCTGAATATACTTTGACACACATGCACACACGCTCGATGCTTTAACGTACCAGCACTAATGCCAACTCGGTCTCACACTGTGCCACCCACCACCACAACACGCACACACACACCGTTTTCTACATATTTCACAGTAGATCTACGCTATCGCATGTCAAATCTCAAGGAGGGGATTTGGGATTAGGGTGACTATGTTGCCATTGTTGGTGCACTGAGTGGTACATACACACATACACATGTACTTGTTTTACATGACTTCTATTTCCCTTCATCTTTACGTCTTTCTTTCCCCGTCCTCCACTCTTCCTCTCCGTCTGCCGTGCTAAACTAATAAGGGTATGATTAATGGTCTGCTAATTGCTGTAATCTCTGCTAATTAGAATGGAGATTCTTCAGCGGTGGAGTGTTTAGGGGGCAAGATGCATGTTGCGCGGATCTGGAGGTCCACATCTGGCAACCCTCCCATCTTGGACGGTGGAGTACATTGGTGTGAATTACACTTCCTCGGTGAAAGAATGATAAAAGTGAATGGATAAAAGATTTATGTGGATATTCTCCCCCTTAACACTTGTCTCGGTCCTTAGCCCTCGATTTTACACATTTCCCAATTTTCCTGTAAGGTTTGAGTTTGTGAGACTTCCCTACATTTCATGAATAATTGGACTGCAAGTCTACTTTCAAATTACATTAGTCATGTGTAGGGCTGCAACTAACGATAAATTTGATAATCCATTAATCCGTCGATTATTACTTCGATTAATCGATTAATAATCGGATAAAAGAGACAAACTACATTTCTATCCTTTCCAGTATTTTATTGAAAAAAAACAGCATACTGGCACCATACTTATTTTGATTATTGTTTTTCAGTTTTTTGTACATGTTGCAGTTTATAAATAACGGTTTATAAAAATAAAAACATTTAAAATATTGCCTCTGCGCATGCGCATAAAATAGATCCAACAAATCGATGACTAAATTAATCGCCAACTATTTTTATAATCTATTTTAATCGATTAGTTGTTGCAGCCCTAGTCATGTGTAGAAATGTAATTTTAGTAAAAGATTGCTCCCAATACGAGCTAGCTAATGCGGTTGTAGCTAGTAAACTACAATGTCAGGCTAGCAGCAAACAGGCAACAAACAATTGACAACATTTCAGAAAATGATTAGACAGCTAATTGACTTTCAGAATTTTCATTCGTCATGTTTATGATGTTTTTATTTTAAAACCACTTCTAATACAAGCTAGCTAAGCTGGCTGTAGCTAGTAAACTATGATGTCAGATTAGCAGCAAACAGACTTGACTACAATTTACTACATTTCATAAATGATTAGACAACCGATCTACATTCAAAATTTACATTATTAATGTCTTGAAAGTTGTTTTTATTTTAAAATCACTTCTAATACAAGCTAGCTAAGCTGGCTGTAGCTAGTAAACTACGATGTCTGACTAGCAACAAACAGACTTGACTACAATTTACTACATTTCATAAATGATTACACAACTAATGTACTTTCAAAATGTGCATTATTCATGTCTTGAAAGTTGTTTTTACTTTAAATTGCTCCCAATACGAGCTAGCTAATGCAGTTGTAGCTAGTAAACTACAATGTCGGACTAGCAGCAAACAGGCTTCACTACAATTGACAACTTTTCAGAAAATGATTAAACAGCCTTTCAAAATGTATGTTAGTCATATTTAGATTGTGTTTATTTTAAAATCGCTCCTAATACAAGCTAGCTAAGCTGGCTGTAGCTAGTAAACTACGATGTCAGACTAGCAGCAAACAGACTTGACTACAATTTACTACATTTCATAAATGATTAGACAACTAATCTACATTCAAAATGTACATTATTCAGGTCTTGAAAGTTGTTTTTATTTTAAAAATGCTCCCAATACAAGCTAGCTAATGCAGTTGTAGCTAGTAAACTACAATGTCAGACTAGCAGCAAACAGACTTGACTACAATTGACTACATTTCATAAATGATTAGACAACTGATCTACATTCAAAATTTACATTATTCATGTCTTGAAAGTTGTTTTTATTTTAAATTGCTCCCAATACGAGCTAGCTAATGCGGTTGTAGCTGGTAAACTAAAATGTCAGACTAGCAGCAAACCGGCTTCCCTACAACTGACATTAATCTACTTCCAAAATTCACATTAGCCATGTTTTAAATGTTGTTTTAAAATTGCTCCTAATATGAGCTAGCTAATGTAGCTGTAGCTAGTAAACTACAATGTCAGTCTAGCAGAAAATGGACTTCACCACAGTGTATTGACTACATTTCATTAATCTTAGACAACTAACCTCCTTTCAAGTTGTATTAGCCATGCTTAGTATTGTATTTTTAGTATAAAATTGCTCCTGATACCAGCTAGCAAAGGCGGCTGTAGCTAACCTGAGATGTCAGACTAGCAGCAAACGGACTTCACCACAATTTACTACATTTCATGAATGATTAGACAACTAATCTTTTTCTTTCAGAATTTACATAAGGCATATCTCAAATGTTGTTGTTTTTTTAAAAATCGTTCCTAATACGAGCTCACTAAGGTGACTGTAGCTAGTAAACTACAATGTCAGACTGGCAACAAACAGACTTTACTACAATTTACTACATTTCCTGAATGATTAGACAGCTAATCAACTTTCAGAATTTACATTATTCATGTTTATAATGTTTATATTTTAATTTTAGAATGGCTTCTAATACGAGCTAGCTAAAGTCAAACTAGCAACAAACAGACTTTACTACAATATACTACATTTCATGAATGATTACACAGCTAATCTACTTTCAAATGATATTAGCCATGTTTAGAATTGTATTTTTGGTATAAATTACTCCTAACACGAGCTAGCTAAACTACGATTTCAGACTAGCAACAAACATACTTCCAGTGTTTCCCATAAACTGCCAAGATACCTGTGGCAGTGGGGGCGTGGCTATGGGCGTGGTCACCATGACATCATCAATTAATTTGCATAATGTACTACAATGATATGATTTTCTCTAAAAAGGCTAAAAAAAATGTATACTTACTAATTAATAATAACAGTTTTGTTTTAAACGTCCATCCATCCATCCATTTTACAATATAATTACAACACTTTATGTACATATTTATATACAGATTTGAACAATAAGTTATTCACTGAAATATATTTATTAATTGTGGTTCTTACAAAAAATATATCTTATAAAATATAAAAGCTAAAATGTCTCTTAAAGCTCTGCCCCTTTAATTAGTGCATACTAAATAATTTAACTTTAGCCTACTACTACAACCATATTATTTACCAGCAACATAAAGTGAAACAGAGGCAGAGGTGAAGTTGCTGTAGCTAGTAAACTACGATGTAATGCTAGCAGCTAACAGACGTCACTGCAGTTAATAGATTTCAGAAAAATATTAGACAGCTAATCTACTTTCAATATGTATAGTTGTCATGTCTTTATGGTTGTTGGGGGTTTTTTTTTCATTTTAAATTTGCTCCTAATATAAGCTCGCTCAGGTGGCTGTAGCTAGTAAACTACAATGTCACACTCGCAGCAAACAAAATTCATTACAATTTTGTAGATTTCAGAAAATTGTTAGACAGCTCCACGACTTTCGGAATTTACTTTTTTGTTGTTGTTTTTCATTCAATAATAATTATTGGGGTCTTTTTACTATTACAATAAATTATGCAAGCAATTAATTTACTGTGATTATTCACGATGACTTAAAAATTCAAAACATTAATTTTTTTCCAAGATAATTTTAATCATGCAAAAAAGTAATTTGCATGATTAATCCAAATGTGATTAATGTGACAACATTTTATTTGTTTATCACGATTAATCAAAATTGTAAAGTGTGATTAATGCAACAAAATTGCATTAGCGTTCAAAATATTGGGCTCTTTTTTTGAGATGATTCGAATTATGCAAAAAAGTAATTTGCTGCGATTAATCGCAATTTATTAAAATTCCTAAGTGCGTTTAATGCAACATATAGTGTAAAAATATTTGGGTCTTTTTAAAATTCATTGAAATTATGCAGGAAAATAATCTGGATTAATTCAAATTCTAATGTGTGATTAATGCCACTAAATTGCATTTTTTTAAGTTAATTTAAATTCAGCATAGAAGCAATTTGCCACAATTAATCATGATTGATCAGAATGTGTGATTAATGCAACAAAATTGTATTTGTGTCAAAATATTCAGGTGTTTTTTAGAGGTAATTAAAATTATTCAAGCAACTAATTTACTGTTATTAACCACAATTAATCAAAATTCCTATTATGTGTATAATGCAACAAAATTGTATTTGTGGCAAAATATTGAGGTCTTTGTTTTAAAGTTAATTTACATTATCCAATCAACTAATTTACTGTGATTAATCACGATTAATCAAAATTCTAAAGTGTGATTAATGCAACAAAATTTCATTAGGGTCAAAATATTGGGCTCTTTTTTTAGAGATGATTTGAATTATGCAAGAAAGTAATTTGCTGCGATTAATCGCAATTTATTAAGATTCCTAAGTGTGTTTAATGCAACAAAATTGTATGTGTGTCAAAATATTTGGGTCTTTTTAAAATTAATGGAAATCATGCATATATCCAAAGCAATAGAAAAAGTGATCGTTGAGCAACTCACAGAACATTTGGACTATGAAGACCTCCTACATCCCATGCAGTTTGGGTTTCGGGCAAATCACTCGACCGAAACTGCATGTTGCCTTCTACTAGAAACAATCAAACAAAACCTTGATAATGGAGGTGTAGTTGGAGCAATATTCTTAGACCTCCGCAAGGCATTCGATACAGTCAGTCACCCCACGTTACTTACAAAATTAACATCTTTTAAACTGTCGACAGATACTTTGGCCTGGATTATGTCATATCTATCTGGTCGGACCCAATGTGTCCGTATTGATAACACAACATCCAGTCTCACTGCTACTGATATTGGCCTGCCACAAGGCTCTAATATCGGCCCTCTTCTTTTCTCCATGTATATAAACGACCTGCCATCTGTATGTGAGGATGTAAATATCCAGATGTATGCAGATGACACGGTTATTTATACTTGGGGAAAGGACGCTGAAACGGTTGCCAGAAAACTTACAGCAGCCATGGAGAAGGTGGCAAGATGGCTACATGACTCTTGTCTTACATTAAACATTAAGAAAACTGCAACAATGTATTTTGTAAACAAATATAAAATGTCATCCTTTCCAAATATAACGGTTAATAAGGAAACAATACAAAATGTTAGTGAATATCGTTACCTGGGTGTCATTTTAGAGCCAACACTTGGCTTTAAAAAACATATCAAACAGATGTGCCAGAGTCTTAAATACAACATAAAAACGTTCAAATGTATCAGGAATTCATTAACACTGGAGGCAGTTCAAACTTATTTTAATGCAATGATTATGTCTCGTTTTTATTATTGTATAACATGTTAGTCGCAGGCAAGCAAAATGACACTGAGGCCATTGGAAACTTTGCACAAACAATCGCTCAAAATCGTTGACCGAAAACCACAACACCACCATCATTGTTTAGTTCTCCAAAAATATAGATTGTTAAATTTAGCTAACATTCAAAGATTAGCATCAATACGAATGGCCCACCGAATCTTAAATAACACTGCACCAGCGCCACTTAAGCACTTTGTCCAGTTTACATCTGCTGTGACAACTAGAAACACACGAGCCTCCACCAGGGGGCAGTGTAGCGTACCCAGATGTAAAACCTCTTTTGCACAATCAGCCTTTTCATATAAAGCCATAAAGGAATGGAACGACCTCACAACAAACTAGAAAAGTCTAACAGTTTACTCTTCATTCACAATTGAAGTTAAAAAGTGGCTTTGGAGCAATCAAATCTGCTCACACGGTCACTAAGGTGGGCACCTTGTTTGACATGTCAACTTAATGTGTATTATATTTATCCATGAGAGCATTTTTGTTGTAAATTGTGAGATGTGTGTGTTAAAATCATGGTTGTTTTTACAAATGATGACAGATGTGAACAAGAGCATGTATTGTCTTTGTGTGATGATGTAAATGAGGTGTGGTTGTA
Organism: Entelurus aequoreus; assembly: GCF_033978785.1. Lineage (NCBI taxonomy): Eukaryota > Metazoa > Chordata > Actinopteri > Syngnathiformes > Syngnathidae > Entelurus > Entelurus aequoreus. The sequence goes on from NC_084755.1 coordinate 28,699,056, forward strand.
TTGTATATTAAGTATGTGTCCATGAAAGGGCATTTTATGACTTTTTTCTTAATACTTGTGTATGATTTTATTGTCATAATTTTATTGCATGATTTTTGTATCCCTTTAATTTAGGTAGCCAGGGACTGCAGATGGAAATTAGCTATTTAGCTATAATCTGGTACAGAACATATCTGTCTTTGAGCTTAATGTTTCTGTACATTGTCCCTTCAAATAAAGACTAAACTAAACTAAAATAATCTAGATTAATTCAAATTCTAATGTGTGATTAATGCCACTAAATTGTATTTGTGTCACATTTGTCTTTTTTTAAAGTTAATTTACATTATCCAAGCAACTAATTTACTGTGATTAATCACGATTAATTAAAATTCTAAAGTGTGATTAATGCAACAAAATTGCATTAGGGTCAAAATATTGGGCTCTTTTTTCAGAGATGATTTGAATTATGCAAGAAAGTAATTTGCAGCGAGTAATCGCAATTTATTAAAATTCCTAAGTGTGTTTAATGCAACAAATTTGTATGTGTGTCAAAATATTTGGGTCTTTTTAAAATTAATGGAAATTATGCAGGAAAATAATCTAGATTAATTCAAATTCTAATGTGTGATTAATGCCACTAAATTGTATTTGTGTCACATTTCTCTTTTTTTAAAGTTAATTTACATTATCCAAGCAACTAATTTACTGTGATTAATCACAATTAATAAAAATTCTTAAGTGTGATTAATGCAACAAAATTGCACTAGGGTAAAAATATTGGGCTCTTTTTTCAGAGATGATTTGAACTATGCAACAAAGTAATTTGCTGCGATTAATCACAATGTATTAAAATTCCCAAGTGTGTTTAATGCAACAAATTTGTATGTGTGTCAAAATATTTGGGTCTTTTTAAAGTTAATGGAAATTATGCAGGAAAATAATCTAGATTCATTCAAATTCTAATGTGTGATTAATGCCACTAAATTATATTTGTGTCACAACTTTTGTGTCTTTTTTTAAGTTAATTTAAATTCAGCAAAGAAGCAATTTGCCACAATTAATCATGATCGATCAGAATGTGTTGATTAATGCAACAAAATTGTATTTGTGTCAAAATATTCAGGTGTTTTTTAGAGGTAATTAAATTATGCAAGCAACTAATTTACTGTTATTAACCACAATTAATCAAACTTATATTGTGTATAATGCAACAACATTTTATTTGTGGCAAAATATTGAGGTCTTTGTTTTAAAGTTAATTTACATTATCCAAGCAACTAATTTACTGTGATTAATCACAATTAATCAAAATTCTAAAGTGTGATTCATGCAACAAAATTGCATTAGGGTCAAAATATTGGGCTCTTTCTTCAGAGATGATTTGAACTATGCAACAAAGTAATTTGCTGCGATTAATCACAATGTATTAAAATTCCCAAGTGTGTTTAATGCAACAAATTTGTATGTGTGTCAAAATATTTGGGTCTTTTTAAAGTTAATGGAAATTATGCAGGAAAATAATCTAGATTCATTCAAATTCTAATGTGTGATTAATGCCACTAAATTATATTTGTGTCACAACATTTGTGTCTTTTTTTAAGTTAATTTAAATTCAGCAAAGAAGCAATTTGCCACAATTAATCATGATCGATCAGAATGTGTGATTAATGCAACAAAATTGTATTTGTGTCAAAATATTCAGGTGTTTTTTAGAGGTAATTAAATTATGCAAGCAACTAATTTACTGTTATTAACCACAATTAATCAAACTTATATTGTGTATAATGCAACAACATTTTATTTGTGGCAAAATATTGAGGTCTTTGTTTTAAAATTAATTTACATTATCCAAGCAACTAATTTACTGTGATTAATCACAATTAATCAAAATTCTAAAGTGTGATTAATGCAACAAAATTGCATTAGGGTCAAAATATTGGGCTCTTTCTTCAGAGATGATTTGAACTATGCAACAAAGTAATTTGCTGCGATTAATCACAATGTATTAAAATTTCCAAGTGTGTTTAATGCAACAAATTTGTATGTGTGTCAAAATATTTGGGTCTTTTTAAAGTTAATTGAAATTATACATGAAAATAATGTAGATTAATTCAAATTGTAATGTGTGATTAATGCCACTAAATTATATTTGTGTCACAACATTTGTGTCTTTTTTTAAGTTAATTTAAATTCAGCAAAGAAGCAATTTGCCACAATGAATCATAATCGATAAGAATGTGTGATTAATGCAACAAAATTGTATTTGTGTCAAAATATTCAGGTCTTTTTTAGAGTTAATTAAAATTATGCAAGCAACTAATTTACTTTTATTAACCGCAATTAATCAAAATTCTAATATGTGTATAATGCAACAAAATTGTATTTGTGGCAAAAAATGGAGGTCTTTTTTTAAAGTTAATTTACATTATCCAAGCAACTAATTTACTGGGATTAATCACGATTAATCAAAATTCTAAAGTGTGATTAATGTAACAAAATTGCACTAGAGTCAAAATATTGGGCTCTTTTTTTTTTTAGATATGATTTGAATTATGCAAGAGAGTAATTTTATTAAAATTCCTAAGTGTGTTTAATGCAACATATAGTGTAAAAATATTTAATTGAAATTATGCAGGAAAATGATCTAGATTAATTCAAATTCTAATGTGTGTTTAATGCCACTAAGTAGACTTTGTATCTAAATATCAGGGTCTTTTTACAAGTAAATGCAATTTACTGAAATTAATTACAATTCATCCAAATTCAAAAATGTGATTAATGCAACAAAATCGCATTGGAGTCAAAATATCAGGGTCCTTTTTAAAGTGAATTAAATTTAAGCAAGAAAGTAATTTGTTCCGATTAATCATGCTTCTAAGGAGTGATTAAAGCAAGGCAAAGCAATTTTATTTATAGAGCACCATTCGTACACAAGGCTATTCAAAGTGCTATACAGAAAATTAAAAGAAGGCAAACAAAGATATAAAATCATAATTAATTAACATCAATGCATTACTCTCAGTTGTCATATGCATAATTAGGTAAGTGTTTTCAGCCTGGATTTGAACATTGCCAATGTGGAGGCCCGTCTCACGTCTGTAGGAAGCATAAAATTGAAACGCAGCCTCGCCATGTTTGGTCCTGTGTCTGGGCACCAGCAGGAGACCACTCCCTGAGGTTCTCGGAGCTGGAGATGGTTCGTACGGTTCTAACATGTAGGAGATGTACTTTGGCACAACACCATGAAAAGACTTGTACACAATGAGAGCTGCTTTAAAGTCTATTCTCTGAGCGACAGGAAGCCAGTGCAGTGACCTAAGCACTGGACTAATACGGTCGTGTTTCCTGGTTCTTGTCCGGACTCGAGCAGCAGCATTCTGGGTGTACTGCAGCTGCTTTACAGCTGGTTTAGAGAGCCCAGTGAGACGGCCATTACATTAGTCTAACAAAGGCATGGATTAGCCTTTCTAAATCTGATTTATACATGAATCCTCTGATTTTGGCAATGTTTTTCAGATAGTAAAAAACTGCCGATGTTATTGACTTAATGTGGCTGTTAAAGTTAATTATTACCCCTCCATATCTGACTTGATTATTATGTTTCAGGGAGAGGGTCTCAAAGTGACTAATCATCGTTTGTCTTTGCTTCTGTGGGCCAAAGACAAGTGAGTCCAAATTATATTTGTGTCAAAATATCGGGTGTTGATTTTAAAGAAAGTACGTAATTTGCTTCGATTAATCACGACTACGGTTGTCTAGATACCAATATTTTGGTACCGGTACAAAAATGTATTTCGATACTTTTCGATACTTTTCCGATACTTTTCTAAATGAAGGGGACCCCAGAAAAAAGGCATTATTGGCTTTATTTTAACAAAAAATCTCACAGTTCATTAAACATAATTGTTCTTCGATTGCAATAATAAACATAATATGTTTATTATTGCAATCGAATAACAATTTAGTCCTTAAATAAAATAGTGAACATACTAGACAACTTGTCTTTTAGTAGTAAGTAAACAAACAAAGGCTCCTAATTAGTCTACTGACGTATGCAGTAACATATTGTGTCATTTATCATTCTATTATTTTGTCAACATTATAAAGGACAAGCTGTAAAAATGTATTATTAATCCACTTGTTCATTTACTGTTAATTTCGGCTTACTTTCTGTTTCAACATGTTCTATCTACACTTCTGTTAAAATGTAATAATCACTTATTCTTCTGTTGTTTGATACTTTACATTAGTTTTGGATGATACCACAAATTTGGGTATCGATCCGATACCCAGTACCGTATTTTTCAGAGTATAAGTCGCTTCGGAGTATAAATCGCACCGGCCGAAAATGTATAATAAAGAAGGAAAAAAACATATATAAGTCGCATTTTTGGGGGAAATGTATTTGATAAAACCCAACACCAAGAATAGACATTTGAAAGGCAATTTAATGATAAATAAATAAATAAATTTAAATTTAAATAAATAAAGAATAGTGAACAACAGGCTGAATAAGTGTACGTTATATGAGGCATAAATAACCAACTGATAACGTGCCTGGTATGTTAACGTAACATATTATGGTAAGAGTCATTCAAATAACTATAACATATAGAACATGCTATACGTTTACCAAACAATCTGTCACTCCTAATCGCTAAATCCCATGAAATCTTATACGTCTAGTCTCTTACGTGAATGAGCTAAATAATGTTATTTGATATTTTACGGTAATGTGTTAATAATTTCACACATTAGTCGCTCCTGAGTATAAGTCGCACCCCCGGCCAAACTATGAAAAAAACTGCGACTTATAGTCCGAAAAATACGGTAGTTACAGGCTCATACATTGGTCATAATTTAAGTTCTCATGTGTCCAGGGATGTATTTCTTGAGTTTCTGAATATAACAGGAATTTAAAAAAAAGAAAAAAGATTTTGTGACGATAAAAAGTATTGATGTAATCATAGTAGTATCGATTAGATACGCTCTTGTACTTGGTATCATTACAGTGGATGTCAGGTGTAGATCCACCCGTTGTGACGCCGGTGAGCTATTGTATCCTCCTACGGTGTGTAGTGAAGCATGTTTAGCTATTCCTCTTCCTGCAGTGATAATGTTTCTTGTAACAAACTTACTTTATTTGTCGCCATGGAGGCCAGGATTAGTGATTTAGAAGTAGCTAAAACACTGCCGACTGCGAATGGATGTTAGCCGCTAGCTAGCTAGAGTTTCAGTGTTATAACTTCACCTTTATCGTCAGTTTTTAGGCCAAAATTCGTCCATTCTCCCTTTTCTGTCTACACACTTTGTCTGCTTGTAAGTACTCTCTGATTGTGCGCTGCCGAACATGCTCCTCTGCTCGTAAAACCAGCAGTGTCACGACGTGCCGTCTTGCCTGTAAAAAAATTCAAAATATGGTGAACCGGTACTTTTCAAACAGAGTATAGTACCATTTTTGATTCATTAGTACCGCGATACTATACTACCGTATTTTTCGGACTATAAGTCGCAGTTTTTTTCATAGTTTGGCCGGGGGTGCGACTTATACTCAGGAGCGACTTATGTGTGAAATTATTAACACATTACCGTAAAATATCAAATAATATTATTTAGCTCATTCACGTAAGAGACTAGACGTATAAGATTTCATGGGATTTAGCGATTAGGAGTGACAGATTGTTTGGTAAACGTATAGCATGTTCTATATGTTATAGTTATTTGAATGACTCTTACCATAATATGTTACGTTAACATACCAGGCACGTTCTCAGTTGGTTATTTATGCCTCACATAGCGTACACTTATTCAGCCTGTTGTTCACTATTCTTTATTTATTTTAAACTGCCTTTGAAATGTCTATTCTTGATGTTGGGTTTTATCAAATAAATGTCCCCAAAAAATGCGACTTATACTCAAGTGCGACTTATATGTTTTTTTTTAGAGATGGCCGATAAATGCTTTAAAATGTAATATCGGAAATTATCGGTATCGTGTTTTTTTTTAATCGGTATCGTTTTTTTATTTATTTATTTTTTTTGTTTGTTTTTTATTAAATCAACATAAAAAATACAGGATACACTTACAATTAGTGCACCAACCCAAAAAACCTCCCTCCCCCATTTACACTCATTCACACGAAAGGGTTGTTTTTTTCTGTTATTAATATTCTGGTTCCTACATTATATATCAATATATATCAATACAGTCTGCAAGGGATACAGTCCGTAAGCACACATGATTGTGCGTGCTGCTGGTCCACTAATAGTACTAACCTTTAACAGTTAATTTTACTCATTTTCATTAATTACTAGTTTCTATGTAACTGTTTTTATATTGTTTTACTTTATTTTTTATTCAAGAAAATGTTTTTAATTTATTTATCTTATTTTATAAAAAATTTTAAAAAGGACCTTATCTTCACCATACCTGGTTGTCCAAATTAGGCATAATAATGTGTTAATTCCACGACTGTATATATTGGTATCGGTTGATATCGGTATCAGTAATTAAGAGTTGGACAATATCGGGATATCGGCAAAAAGCTATTATCGGACATCCTTAGTTTTTTTCCTTCTTTATTATGCATTTTCGGCCGGTGCGACTTATACTCCAGAGCGACTTATACGCCGAAAAATACGGTACATCGTTTTGTTCTCCCAGGCCAAAAAGTCTACATCTATATGCCAGTCTAGTCTACTCATTTAGGATTCTTCGTTCAGTTTTAATGTGACGTTAATGCAATTCAGACTGTTTAAAGGCCTACTGAAATGATTTTTTTTATTTAAACGGGGATAGCAGATCCATTATATGTGTCATACTTGATCATTTCGCGATATTGCTATATTTTTGCTGAAAGGATTTAGTAGAGAACATCGACGATAAAGTTCGCAACTTTTGGTCGCTGATAAAAAAAGCCTTGCCTGTACCGGAAGTAGCGTGACGTCACAGGTTGAAAGGCTCCTCACATTTCCCCATTGTTTACACCAGCAGCGAGAGCGATTCGGACCGAGAAAGCGACGATTACCCCATTAATTTGAGCCAGGATGAAAGATTCGTGGATGAGGCACGTGAGAGTGAAGGACTAGAGTGCAGTGCAGGACGCATCTTTTTTCCCGCTGACCGTAACTTAGGTACAAGCTGGCTCATTAGCCCTTTGAGACACTTGTGATTTAGGGCTATATAAATAAACATTGATTGATTGATTGATTGATTGGATTCCACACTCTCTCCTTTTTGTATTGTGGATCACGGATTTGTATTTTAAACCACCTCGGATACTATATCCTCTTGAAAATGAGAGTCGAGAACGCGAAATGGACATTCACAGTGACTTTTACCTCCACGACAATACATCGGCAAAGCACTTTAGCTACGAAGCTAACGTGATAGCATCGGGCTTAACTGCAGATAGAAACAAAAGAAATAAACCCCTGACTGGAAGGATAGACAGAAAATCAACAATACTATTAAACCATGGACCTGTAAATACACGGTTAATGCTTTCCAGCTTGGCGAAGCTTAACAATGCTGTTGCTAACGGCGCCATAGAAGCTAACTTAGCAACGGGACCTCACAGAGCTATGCTAAAAACATTAGCTATCCACCTACGCCAGCCAGCCCTCATCTGCTCATCAACACCCTTGCTCACCTGCGTTCCAGCGATCGATGGAGCGACGAAGGACTTCACCCAATCATCCGTGCGGTCGGCGGCTAGCGTCGGATAGCGCGTCTGCTATCCAAGTCAAAGTCCTCCTGGTTGTGTTGCTGTAGCCAGCCGCTAATACACCGATCCCACCTACAGCTTTCTTCTTTGCAGTCTTCATTGTTCATTAAACAAATTGCAAAAGATTCACCAACACAGATGTCCAGAATACTGTGGAATTTTGAGATGAAAACCGAGCTTTTTGTATTGGATTCAATGTGTCCGAAAACTTCCGTTTCAACGATTGATGTCACGCGCATACATCATCATACATAGACGTTTTCAACCGGAAGTTTAGCTGGAAATTTAAAATTGCACTTTATAAGTTAACCCGGCCGTATTGGCATGTGTTGCAATGTTAAGATTTCACCATTGGTATATAAACTATCAGACTGCGTGGTCGGTAGTAGTGGGTTTCAGTAGGCCTTTAAAGCTGTGGATTCACTTGGCACTGCATAACTTTAAACATTATTAACAATATGAAAAGTTTTTGTTTTTTTCTATAAGGAGTCAGATTGGACCCGTAAACACTGTCTGGCTCAAAGGCGGAGAGGTGTGAACACCCCCAAAGCCTGAGCCCATAGAAGACGTGGCTGCACACGTGTGTCGCCCCGCACAGTGAGGTGGGCTGCAGGTAACCCAGAGTGACAGCGACATGTCTGTCCAGACATGTGTGGAGTGCAGATGTGGCACAAACACACTCACACGCCAGATGTGGCAGGGGGAGTCATAACAGAAGGCCGCAGTTGCTCAGACGTCGCAGAAGAAAAAAAACAGGAGACCCGGCTTCTGTCCCTTCACGGAGTAATATCGACGTGAGAATGTGCTTGTGCTGCTCTAATGTCGGCACTATTTTGTCATAGCTGGCTTTTTTTTCCTGTAGTTTGTAGTTTGTCAGTAGTTGCGTGTGTGGGAGTAGACTGGAGAAGATGCGCATGGCACAGCACAAACTTACGGCACCCTGCTCCCTTCCCTCCCTCACTTTCTGACACCTCCACACACACATACACACACACACACAAATACTTGTATTTGTTACCTTCTTGAGACCTGCGAAAAATGCCTACCTCTTTTGGACCACCCTTTCTAGATATATAAAGATTTGTATTTACGACTTTAATAATATATACAGTCGTGGTCAAAAGTTTACATACACTTGTAAAGAACATAATGTCATGGCTGTCTTGAGTTTCCAATCATTTCTACAACTTTTATTTTTTTGTGATAGAGTGATTGGAGCACATACTTGTTGGTCACAAAAAACATTTATGAATTTATTAGGGGTCTACTGAAAATGTGAGCAAATCTGCTGGGTCAAAAGTATACATACATACATACAAATGTTAATATTTGGTTACATGTCCCTTGGCAAGTTTCACTGCAATAAGGTGCTTTTGTTAGCCATCCACAAGCTTCTGGTTGAATTTTTGACCACTCCTCTTGACAAAATTGGTACAGTTCAGCTAAATGTGTTGGTTTTCTGACATGGACTTGTTTCTTCAGCATTGTCCACACATTTAAGTCAGGACTTTGGGAAGGCCATTCTAAAATCTTAATTCTCGCCTGATTTAGCCATTCCTTTACCACTTTTGACGTGTGTTTGGGGTCATTGTCCTGTTGGAACACCCAACTGCGCCCAAGACCCAAACTCCGGGCTGATGATTTTAGGTTGTCCTGAAGAATTTGGAGGTAATCCTCATTTTCATTGTCCCATTTACTCTCTGTAAAGCACCAGTTCCATTGGTAGCATAACAGGCCCAAAGCAGAATACTACCACCACCATGCTTGATGGTAGGGACGGTGTTCCTGGGATTAAAGGCCTCACCTTTTCTCCTCCAAACATATTGCTGGGTATTGTGGCCAAACAGCTACATTTTTGTTTCAGCACTTTCCTCCAGAAGGTCTTATCTTTGTCCATGTGATATCAGATGAAACAAAAATGTGCCTGTTTGGCCACAATACCCAGAAATATGTTTGGAGGAGAAAAGGTGAGGCCTTTAATCCCAGGAACACCATGCCTACGTACTCATAAAAGTGTTAAAAATAAGTTGTTTTTCGTTTATTTTCAAATGCTTGTTGGTGTTCCTGGGATTAAAGGCCTCACCTTTTCTCCTCCAAACATATCGCTGAGTATTACATTTTTGTAGTCAATTTTTGGACAAAGATAAGACTTTTTGGAGGAAAGTTCTGTGGTCAGATGAGACAAAAATTGAGCCATTGTCATTTTACTCAACGCAAGGCAAAATTTTACAAGAAAAAACGAACATTTGTGCCATATTATGATAAAAGTTGGAATTTTACTCATTAACAGTCGCAATTTTACAAGAAAAGCTTAACATTTTGGCGATTTTATGAAAAGAGTCGTAATTTTACTCGACTAAAGTCACAATGTTATAAGAGAACTTTCAAATTTTGGCAATATTATAATGACAATCGGAATGTCACTAGGCAACATTATGACAAAAGTCATAATTTTACTCAAAAAAAATGTCACTATTTTACAAGAACAACAAAAAAATTGGCAATATTGTGATAAAAGTCAGAATTTTATATGACAAATGTCACCATTTTGCAGTAAAGTAATAATTTTACATTAAAAAAAGTAATTTTATGACAAAAATATTGCAATATTACAGAAACAAAAATAATATGAGAAATTGTTCCCAATTTTCTAAGAAAGAAGTCGACACATTTTGAGAAAAAGACTGCTTTGAGTTAATTTTTTTTTTTTTTTAAATGTTTTGTTTATTATTGCTTTTTAATCGTCATTATTGACTTCAAGTTATTACAGTATGCCTCTATATATATTTTTTTTAAATTAATTTTGCCCAAAGAAGGCACATTTTAATTTCTTACACACACTTGTTATTTCATATGTTGACCAGAAGGGGAGCACTTTTAAAACCGACACACAGTCAATTTGATAAATCCCTCCTTTTTGGGACCACCCTAATTTTGATAGATTTCACCACCAGGGGTGCAAATGAGACATTATCTATTAGATGCAATGGTTTTCTGTATTGGGACCATGATTTCGGTCCTAACTTATTCACCGGTCCTCATATGGAAGGTACTATTCCTTATTGATGTCTCAAGAAGAATACAAATACAAGAACACTCACACACAGACACATTCTTGTATTTATCTCCTTCTTGAGACCTCCGAAAAATGCCTACTTCTGTAGGACCACCCAAGATTTGTATTTACAACATTAATAATATATACATACTATGCAAATATAAAAAGGTAAGCTTTTAGTAAATTATTATTTTTTTGAATGTTTTGTTTGTAATTGCTTTTTAATTTTCATTATTTAATGATAAATAATTACTTCAAGTTATTACAGCAGCGGTGTCAAACTTGTTTTCATTGAGGGCCACATTGCAGTTTTATATGATAAATATATAATAATAATAAAAAAGTGTAAAGATTTGGCTCATGATATAGCATTTGATGATTTGCTTTTTTTTTTACGTTCGCTTAAAAAAAAAAATTGATTTTGGTGTAAAAAAAAAACTCGCTCAGTTGCCAGAATTTTATCGTAAAAGTTGCAATGGTTTTTTACGGAATATTACTGTAAATGGAATGGAAAAACAGTACCACACTTTTAAAGTAAAATCTAGAGTAGTTGATTTTATAGTGTATTACTGTAAACACAAACAGTACCAAAGTTGTTGTTTTTTGTAAAAACAAAACAAAACTGGCAGCTCAGTTGCCAGAATTTTACCGTAAAGTCTATTGTCATTTTTACTGTGCACAATTTGATAATTTGCTTTGAAATCCTAAGTCAAGCTGATATTCTAGCACTTATTTTTTTTTTTTTTAAATATAACATTTTGTGGCATTATTAGATATTACATTTTAAAATATATGTATATAAAGATAAGCATGCAGTTCATGTATCTTTTGAATGTCAAAATGAAAAGAACAAATATTTAGTAAGAAAATATTCTCTATTAAAAGTGGGCTGTATAAAATGATGTGGCAGGCCTTGAGTTTGACACCTTTGTATTACCGTATATGCATATTTTTGAAATTAATTCTGGCATTTCAATTTCTTACACACACTTGTTATTACATATGTTGGCCAGAGGGGAGCACTTCACATTTTTACACACACTTGTTATTTCATATGTTGACCAGAGGGGGAGCACTTTTAAAACTGACACTCAGTCAATTTGAAAAATCACTCCTTTTTGGGACCACCCTAATTTTTATAGATTTCACCACCTGGGGTGCAAATGAGATCTCTAATTTTAGTTTTTTGTAATGTGCTTAAGGCCGATGACAAACGAGTCACGGACTACAGATGGCCCCTGTGCCGCACTTTGGGCAACTTAGCTGTAGAAGCTAACTGTTAATGGCCACTATAGTCTTAGTACCGTAGTGTATTTGTTCATCCTACAGTCACATATGGAACGCGGGTTGTCTTACGTCAGTGCCGGAAGTCGTAAAATCAGCTGTTCGCTTGGCGGGTTTTTTCAGGGATGAATGGGGAAGTCCTTCTTTAGCTGCCGTCTTGTTTTATCATATATTGAACCTGTCAATGTTTACTTTTGTATGCACATTAAATCAATGAAAGATCCTGACTTTGGAGCAATGTTCACAGACTCTAGTATTTGGCTCTCTATTAGATGCAATGGTTTTCCGTATTGGGACCATGTTTTCGGTCCTAACTTGTTCACAGGTCCTCATATGGACGGTACTTTTCCTTGTTGATGTCTCAAGAAGGGTAGAAATACCAGAACACACACACACACACACCCCACGCATACACTCGGCCTTGGTTAAAAACTGCTCCACTAGTAAACTGCTTTACATTCAACTGAACGACATTACAATCTGTATTTTTCTGTCCAGTGGGACATTTACGTCGTAACATTGTTGGCTCGTATACCTTCCTTTGTTCCAATCGATTGTGCAATACTTACACTGCACACGTACACAAGCCGTTAAGTGGAAAGAAAAGAAAACATATTCTTCCTGGAGCCAAATGAAAATATGTTAGCAGGAGGGAATATCAAGTCTGCCATCTTGTGTCGAGTGGCAGAACACATAAATTATTCATAATTACATCCAATTTATTCAGACTTTTCTATGCGGGCCGAAGGAATCCGCCCCATTGGCTCATTGTAAGTCTCAAAATAAACTTTAATTTTTCTCAACTCAAACTTGGATGATACACTTATTAATTTCATTTTTGTACAAGGTTATTAAAGATGCTTCATTTGAGTACTGAAAATAACAGGAGTGATTATCCCGCATAAAATGAAGGCTATCAAAAAAAAATAATGAAAAAAAAAAGACTAATGTTGGTAACAGGAATGTGATATTTCAGTTAAAGTTGAACTAAGATAGACTGTATGGAAACATAAATGAGTGTACTTTTTTTCGGCCTTTTTTAAGTGGTGAACGATGCAACTTCCTGTAGATCACGTGACTTGTGGAAAATTCAAATTTTTTTCAGAGGGCTGGCGTGGTGTTGCTAGGGTAACAGGACTGAGAGCAAACTAAAGGGTGGTTGGGATGAGGAGCAACACAAATATGAGAAATACGTAGTAAAACGGCCCTTTTAGGGGAATTTTGCCTATCGTTCACAATCATTATGTAAGACAAGAAGGCAGTTTTATTTATTTTTAATTTTTTATGCATTCTACATCGTAAATAAAGGCTAGCAAAAGTCAGCAAGCAACAAAGTGAAAGGGAGTCACTCTCTTCCACCTATAAAATGCTCTATGAAACATCAAAAACCTCCATCATAGTTTTATATACATGCTATAAGTATACATGTAATGTAGCAACATTCATAATAACATGTAATATTTACGCATTTTGATCATTTTAAGCATACATATTCCTTTTACAGACTCATCACAATGTGCGCTTTTTCCTTCAACAACAATTAACACTATTTAGGACAGACTTCATGAGAGCCAACCTAGACTACTTTGGGACAAATGATGATCTAGAACCAGGGATGATGTTCGAAACCGGTTCTCCCGGTTGTTCGATAAGAAAAGAACCGATTCCATGGACTCTAATCCCTTTTTGAGAACCGGTTCCTGTTATCGAGGCCACTATAGTAAAGAAAAAGAGTTGGTTCTTTATTCGAATCCCTGGGAACGAATCCTGTCCAATGTTATGCTCATTTGATTGTAGACTCTTACTGACACCTTGTGGCGATATGAAAATACTACGCGTCATTGTTTGGGCACTTCCGGGTTGGCGACGTCAGTACAGTTCATGAGACAATTGAGAAGTAGACAAGTTGTGTTAGCTCTTACAAGCCTTGGAAAAGATAAGTCTGTAAGTAAACTGTTTAACTTGTTTATGTAACTCAATATTAAGGTGGAAAGTGGTTAAATTTGATACTAAGATGTTTATTGAAAAACGATTTTTGTGCACTGTTTCAATGGATGTTTTCAGGACTTAAAATGGCTGCCAGTCGTGTATTTCCACCATCGAAATAATTTTTTGGAAGAAGAATTGTTGATTGATGACTGTGGTGTTCTTAGTGTCATAGTGTGTGTAGTTGGTATGTTCCAATAGCAGCAGAAGTGCACTTTTTGGAGAGCTGTATTATTTTCAGTTTTGTGCCCAAGGGACTGATTTTATTTAACACTATAATATTATTTATACACCTATAGTGATCACAGAGACAGGTTGTTTTTGTGTTACTGTATATATTTGTTTTTCTGAAAAATCCCACTTAATATACTTTGGGTAACAACAGTCAATATTTATTTATTTTGTTTTTTTAGGGGGGTAACAGTCAATATTTATTTATTTATTTTATTTTATTTGTTTCTTATAAAATAAAAGTGAGCTTTTGTTAAACCAAATATTGTGCTTTTTTCCATATACAACAACCTATCTGGATTCGATAAGAGAATCGATAAGTAATCGGTTCGATAAGAGGATTCGATAATGGGCTCGAACTCGATAATTTCTTATCAAACATCATCCCTATCTAGAACATTATATTTTTGAGCCTGAATATAAGGAGGATAAGCTACGAGTTTTAAAAGCTGTGTGCTAAACAGATCTGGCAAGTAGCAGTATTGCTAAGTGCGAAACAAGAAAACAATCACTTACTGTACAATGGCTGCTCTCACTGGGATGCCGACTGATGGGATGTTCATATCTTCCCCTTTAGATGAAGAATTATTTAATAATCATCCTCCTGCAGGTTAAAAAGAAACGCCTCTCGTTGTGTCTTTCTCGCCATCTCCCGGTCTAAGTCGAATGTCACAGTTGACCGACTTCTTGTTTTATGTCCACAACCTTCTTCTGTCCCGGTGACCGGCATGATTTATAATGCAGAATGAACTTTCACCAGCTCAGAGGAAATGCAGCAGCTCACACATTTATAAACCTTCCTTAATGTATATAAGCTATATAAGTAAACTAACTTTTATTAATCAACTCTATTCGGGATTTTATTTTCTTACATTCAAACACCGTGTTGCTGTTCTAACTGTGTGTAATGTTACAGTGGCCAACAATATTAAATATATGTGTTAAATAAAACATCTGCCTTGTTTTCAATGAATACTTAGGCCTAGTACACTACTGTATTTTGATGTTGGTCATTATGGTGGTACTTGGGGAGCCAATTTTTTCTGAGGTGGTACTTGGTGAAAAAAGTTTGACAACCACTAGTATAACCAATGTACATTAGTAGTAGCTTATTTCAGACATTAAAACAAAACAAATTGTGGTGCATTCAGTGACACTCTGGAAAAAACAGACTAAGACTTGTGTTACCTTTGATTGGACTATTACTATAACTTTATAACTTTATTTGGCCCCATGGTGACTTATCGGTTAGTAGAGCAACAGTGCATGCAACTTGAGGGTTCCAGGTTCAATCCCCGCTTCCTCGTCAGTGCTGTTGTGTCCTTGGGCAAGACACTTTACCCACCTGCACTGGTTTAAATGCATCTTAAAGATGTAAAGCACTTTGAGTCTACGGACTATTATCCGCTACTTTTTACTTTTCCATGGCGCCATCTGATGGACGAGTTCGCTCACTGCAGGTGCTGCTTCCATTTACTGGTAATGTTAGTTTTTTTCCCAACCGGACTGACGTGTTCGTCTTCCAGCCTGCCGTCCATAGCGTTTCTACTCGTATGGATTCTTCATTCATCACTCCAAGCGACATTTGTAAGTTTTACACTATAACTAAAACTGTTTATACTAACTTAACGATCCCATGTGTGATGTCTGTAGCAGTGTTTTCATGCATATTTGTACACGCTATCGTTATGTGAGGAAGCTAGTGTCATTAGCATGAGCTAATATGCTAACACGTTTTACAAGTGTCTGTGTTAGCAATTTTAATTTACAATGGCATTCTTTTTGTGTGGTTTCAGTCTCACAGATTCCTCAGTAAATTCAGCAAAACGTCACCGTGAATTTTTCGAGTCTGTTAAGCCGATTGGAGAGCGAGCTTCCACAGCTAGTGGGTCCATGACGAGGACTTCTGTGTTGTTTGGTCATTTGTTAAACTACCGTGTTACAGACGCCGCTTGGAAACAATTAAGGTATGTAAATAAACATTTTGAGAATCGTTCTGTGTAATTAACTCATTTCACAACGTATACAAAACCCAAAATCAGTGAATTTGGCACGTTGTGTAAATGGTAAATAAAAACAATACAATGATTTGCAAATCCTTTTCAACTTATATTCAATTGAATAGACTGCAAAGACAAGATACTTAACGTTCGAACTGGAAAACTTTGTTATTTTTTGCAAATATTAGTTCATTTGGAATTTGATGCCTGCAACATGTTTCAAAAAAGCTGGCACAAGTGGCAAAAAAGACTGAGAAAGTTGAGGAATGCTCATTAAACACTTACTTGGAACATCCCACAGGTGAACAAGCTAATTGGGAACAGGTGGGTGCCATGATTGGGTATAAAAGGAGCTTCGATGAAATGTTCAGTCATTCACAAACAATGATGGGGCGTGGGTCACCACTTTGTAAACAAATGCGTGAGCAAATTGTTTAAGAATAACATTTCTCAACCAGCTATTGCAAGGAATTTAGGGATTTCACCGTCTACGGTCTGTAATATCATCAAAAGGTTCAGAGAATCTGGAGAAATCACTGCACGTAAGCAGCAAAGCTGAAAACCAACATCTAATGCCCGTGACCTTCAATCCCTCAGGCGGTACTGCATCAAAAACCGACATCAGTGTGTAAAGGATATCACCACATGGGCTCAGGAACACTTCAGAAAACCACTGTCATTTACTACAGTTGGTCGCTACATCTGTAAGTGCAAGTTAAAACTCTACTATGCAAAGCGAAAGCCATTTATCAACAACACCCTGAAACGCCGCCGGCTTCACTGGGCCCAAGCTCATCTAAGATGGACTGAAGCAAAGGGGAAAAGTGTTCTGTGGTCTGAGGAGTCCACATTTCAAATTGTTTTTGGAAACTGTGGACGTCGTGTCCTCAGGAACAAAGAGGAAAAGAACCATCCGGATAGGCGCAAGGTTGAAAAGCCAGCATCTGTGATGGTATGGGGGTGTATTAGTGCCCAAGACATGGGTAACTTACACATCTGTGAAGGCATCCTTAATGTTGAAAGGTACATAGAGGTTTTGTAGCAACATACACTACCGTTCAAAAGTTTGGGGTCACCCAAACAATTTTGTGGAATAGCCTTCATTTCTAAGAACAAGAATAGACTGTCGAGTTTCAGATGAAAGTTCTCTTTTTCTGGCAATTTTGAGCGTTTAATTGACCCCACAAATGTGATGCTCCAGAAACTCAATCTGCTCAAAGGAAGGTCAGTTTTGTAGCTTCTGTAACGAGCTAAACTGTTTTCAGATGTGTGAACATAATTGCACAAGGGTTTTCTAATCATCAATTAGCCTTCTGAGCCAATGAGCAAACACATTGTACCATTAGAACACTGGAGTGATAGTTGCTGGAAATGGGCCTCTATACACCTATGTAGATATTGCACCAAAAACCAGACATTTGCAGCTAGAATAGTCATTTACCACATTAGCAATGTATAGAGTGTATTTCTTTAAAGTTAAGACTAGTTTAAAGTTATCTTCATTGAAAAGTACAGTGCTTTTCCTTCAAAAATAAGGACATTTCAATGTGACCCCAAACTTTTGAACGGTAGTGTATGTTGCCACCCAAGCAACGTTATGATGGACGCCCCTGCTTATTTCAGCAAGACAATGCCAAGCCATGTGTTACAACAGTGTGGCTTAATAGTAAAAGAGTGCGGGTACTAGACTGGCCTGCCTGTAGTCCATTATGAAGCCTAAAATACGACAATGGAGACCCCGGACTGTTGAACAACTTAAGCTGTACATCAAGCAAGAATGGGAAAGAATTCCACCTGAAAAACTTCAAAAATTGGTCTCCTCAGTTCCCAAACGTTTACTGAGTGTTGTTAAAAGGAAAGGCCATGTAACACAGTGGTAAAAAGGCCCCTGTGACAACTTTTTTGCAATGTGTTTCTGTCATTAAATTCTAAGTTAACGATTATTTGCAAAAAAAAATTTAAGTTTCTCAGTTAGAACGTTAAATATCTTGTCTTTGCAGTCTATTTAGTTGAATAGAAGTTGAAAAGGATTTGCAAATCATTGTATTCTGTTTTTATTTACGAATTACACAACGTGCCAACTTCACTGGTTTTGGGTTTTATATATCTGCGGCTAATCTATGGAAAACTATTGTTTTCTTTCAAATTTAGTGGGTGCGGTTTATATCCCGGTGTGCTCTTTTGTAAATACGGTAAATATATTTTACTTCATCCCTCCATCCATTTTCTACCGCTTGTCCCTTTTGGGGTCGCGGGGGCTGCTGGAGCCTATCTCACTTCACATAATTAATGTTAAGATTCCCTAAAGCTTTAGAAGAGTGTTCATCCAAGACCACATCCATTTTCATGTGTGTCTCGTCACCATTTCTTTCCGTTTTTAAAATCCCAGCTCGCAATCATTTTCTTCACACCTGATTGAGTCCGAGCGAGACCAAGGTCGGAATGTCAGTGTGCTGCAGCTAAATTTGAAATTCTTAAACAAGTCAAATTGGCAAATCAGGATGTCCGTACACATGATTAACATCTGCCATGTAAATTCAGGCAAGAATGCCTTTTTTTCCTGTTATTTTGGGCGTTTTGCCTACTTTCCGGAGCCCTTGGATTTACAAATATCGCTCTTCCTGACACTCCACAATGACACTTTTAAAGTCAATATTTGCCGTGATAATGGCCGTTTTTTGACTTGCTACTGTACCTGCATGCTAATTAGACTCCCCCTGAGATAATGAAATAATTCCAGCCATGCTACGTTCAAACATTGCTCAGTGGGCCCCGGGGAGGTTAATAATTACTGTAATTGACTAAGGATGACTGCATAATGATTTATTTAGCCAAGTGTTTTCTTGGGATTACTGTTGCTATTGTTTTATTAATGCGCAAAACTCGCCTCATCAAGGAACGGGCATTAATGCATTAATACGCCACATAAATACAAATTACATTAATACCCAGAAGACTGTGTAAACATTAGTTTCTCTGCAGCATACTAAACGTCTCTAGGGGCGAGCACCTGACATAATATGAATTCATATTTAGCCTGAACACATGGAATAAATATGATTTATATGCTCAGTGTAACCAACAAGGCTATTCCAATAAAATATTTAGGTTTGTGCTCGGGGCCCTTTTGCACAGCATTTCCCATTCTGCAAAAATCTCACAGTGTTATTTTCTTATTGAGTAAATCCAAGCATGAAAGTGCCGCGGAAGTAAGGAGCAGTTTTCTATGAGACGTAATCCAAGATAATGTCATTACCCGTAGTCCTCGTCTACCGGTGAAACGATTCGATCAAGGCCCCGCGCGCACCCGCCTGACCTGAGGGTAGAGCTGCTGCTGACATTTGCAGGGAATCCGCAGCTTTGCCTCATGACCGCGTCCGTTAAGACTTGACTTCCGATCAGCTTTGGCTCAAATGTCTCCCTCTACTGATGCAGACAAAGGAAAAGTGCACTGGAGTCCGCCTAATTCGCTGCAGGATTTTAGAGTGTTCTTCGTGTTTTTCATGCGGTTGCAGCGCCGTGAGTATTGCTTTCCACATTTTTCTTCCGCCGGCAATTCCCCATTCGCAGGAGGGATTTGTCAGGCTTCTACTGAAAACCCCTAAAATACAGTCAGCATGACTACAGTACATTGTTGGCAGAGGTGGGTGGTAACATGCTCCATTTAGTCCTTTGCGTTTAAATAAAGGGTCATATTCTGATTGGTTTTGTACATGTAAAACACTCCCTTGTGGTCTACATCAGTGTTTTTCAACCACTGTGTGGTGTGGGACACAGTCTGGTGTGCCGTGGGAGATTATATAATTTCACCTATTTGGGTTAAAAATGTTTCTTGCAAACCAGTAATTATAGTCTGCAAATTAGGTGTTGTTGTTGAGTGTCGGTGCTGTCTAGAGCTCGGCAGAGTAACCGTGTAATGCTCTTCCATATCAGTAGGTGGCAGCAGGTAGCTAATTGCTTTGTAGATGTCGGAAACAGCGGGAGGCAGCGTGCAGGTAAAAAGGTATCTAATGCTTAAACCAAAAATAAACAAAAGGTGAGTGCCCCTAAGAAAAGGCATTGAAGGTTAGGGAAGGCTATGCAGAACGAGACTAAAACTGAACTGGCTACAAAGTAAACAAAAACAGAATGCTGGACGACAGCAAAGACTTACTGTGGAGCAAAGATGGCGTCCACAATGTACATCCGAACATGACATGACAATCAACAATGTCCTCACAAAGAAGGATAAAAACAACTTAAATATTCTTGATTGCTAAAACAAAGTAGATGCGGGAAATATCGCTCAAAGGAAGACATGAAACTGCTACAGGAAAATACCAAAAAAAGAGAAAAAGCCACCAAAATAAGAACTAAAACACTACACACAGGAAAACACCAAAAAACTCAAAATAAGTCAGGGCGTGATTTGACAGGTGGTGACAGTACACCTACTTTGAGACAAGAGCTATAGTGACGCATGCTTGGTTATGGTTTAAAGTCATATCCAACACTTGCGACAACGACTTTTTACTGTCAACTGAGTTTCGTTTTTTAATGATTTCCGCTGGTGGTGTGCCTCTGGATTTTTTCAACGCAAAAAATGTGCCTTGGCTCAAAAAAGTTTGAAAAACACTGGTCTATATAACATGTAATGGTGGTTTTATTGGTCAAAAATGTTGCATAGATTAGGTTTTACAAACTGTTCTCAAGCTGCTTTCTGACTTTCTTTTCAGGATGCGCCATATTGTAGGCGGTTACGTGCCTCCACTTTGACAGCGTCCTCTCCCTGTCAGCCGAAGATGAGCCACATAAATAAGACCGCCCACAAAATGGCGCATCCGGAAGCGACTGTCAGAAAGCGGCTTGAAGATGATCTGTAAAACATCATCTATGCAACATTTTGACCAAAGAACCACCATTACATGTTATGTAGACCACAAGGAAGTGTTTTACATTTAGAAAAAAATCAAAAAATGACCCCTTTTAATGCGCCTTATAATCCGGTGTGCCCTATGGTCCGGAAAATACGGTATAACAGTGTATCCAGAAAGTATTCACAGCGCTTCACTTTTTTTTTTTTACAGATTTTGTTTTGTTACAGCTTAATTACAAAATGAAAAAATATATATATTTTTGTTATCAAAATTCGTATTTTTTTATTATTATTTTTATTTTATTTTTTTCAGAAATGTTTGCCAATATATTGAAAATAAAAAAAATAAGAAATCAAATGTACATAAGTATTCACATCCTTTGCCATGAAGCTCAAAAGTGAGCTCAGGTGCGTCCTGTTTCAACTGATCAACCTTGAGGTGTTCCTACAGCTTCGTTGGAGTCCACCTGTGCTAAATTCAGCTGGTTGGACATGATTTGGAAAGGCACACACCTGTCTATGTATAAGGTGCCACACCTGACAGTGCATGGCTAAACACAAACCCAACATGAAGTCGAAGGAATTGTCTGTAGACCTGCGAGGCACAAATCTGGTCAAGGCTACAGAAAAATATCTTCAGCCTTGAATGTCCCAATGAGCAAAGTGGCCTCCATCATCCGTAAATGGAAGAAGTTTGGAGCTGTCGAAACTGAGCAATCGGGGGAGAAGGGCCCTCGTCAGGGAGGTGACCAAGAACCCGATGGTCACTCTGTCAGATCTACAGCACACCTCTGTGGAGGGAGGAGAACTTTCCAGAAAGACAACCATCTCTGCAGCAATCCACCAACCAGGCCTTCTTCTTAGTAAAATGCACCTGAAACTAAATTTTCTGGTCTGATGAGACAAAGAGGGAAGTCTTTGGCGTAAATGCCAGGTGTCATGTTTGGAGAAAACCATGCACCACTCATCACCAGGCCAGTACCAGCATGGTGGTGGCAGCATCATGCTGTGGGGATGGTTTTCAGAATCAGAATCAGAAATACTTTATTAATCCCCGTGGGGAAATTAAGATTTTCAGCACAATCCCATTCAAGATCAGACAAACAGAACAGGATCGCTGACGGGTCTGCCAACTTCCGGCGCCCCTTACAAAAAAGGTGAAAAACAGGTAAACGCTGGGTAGGGGGTCAGGGGATGAGAAAAAAAAAATTCAATCTAAGCCTGGGCCCCTGGAGAGGGGGTCCAGACTGAGGCCGAGGAAAATGAGGCCATAGCACACATAAACGTGTGTAAGAGGGAAACATCAAAGAACACAAAGGACATTAAAAGAGCAGAGCTGATGCAACCAGCCACTTCTACACACAGCCACAAAAGTAAAACAACAACAAAAAAACATATACACTGTGGTGGCCTCTGCCGTGTTCCACGCCATCGTCTGCTGGGGTGGGGGGAGCATGGCCAGAGACAGGAGCAGACCCAACAAAGCAACCAAGACAACCGACTCCACCCTCGGCCGCCCACCAACTCTCGGCCAGTGTCCAGTCCGCATGGATGAGCGAGGATTCGTCTAAGTTGACCGAGGTGTCCGATACTTGCTCATTCAGCCAAGACACTGTGAAGCTTGTCCGTCCCAGCGCTCGGCGCCAGCTCCGCAGCCCTGTCTCCTCAGCGGTAGGAACTCCGAGACTAATCAGGATAGTAGGAAAGATGAATGCAGCAATGTGCAGAGACATCCCGCATGAAAACCTGCAGCGGAGCGCTATCGAACTCAGACCGGGGCGACGGTTTATCTTTTAGCAGGACAACGACCCTAAGCACACAACCAAGATATCAAAAGACCAACCCTGTGCATGTCCTGGAGTGGCCCAAACTTGAATCCCATCTCTGGAGAAGTCTGAATATGGCCGTGCACCGACGCTTGCCATCCAACCTGATGGAGTTTGAGAGGTGTTGCGAAGAGGAACGGGTGAAACTGCCCAAAGATAGGTGTGCCAAGCTTGTGGCCATACTTGCCAACCTTGAGACCTCTGAATTCGGGAGTTGGGGGGGGGGGGGGTTGCGAGGGCGGGGTTGAGGTGCAGGCAGCATACTCCTTCCCCTTCGAGCTTTTCTGGATGAAATGAAATTCTTTTTTCCAATCATTTTGGAACTTGCAAGCGTATTTCTTCTTCTTACTCGTCGTTGCCATGTCTCTTCTTCGTTCTTCTGCTTCGTCTTCTTCATGTTGTGTGTGCAGTTGTGCACTGAGCTCCAAAAGCAGTAGATGTTATTGTAGCGTCCCGGAAGAGTTAGTGCTGCAAGGGATTATGGGTATTTCTTCTGTTGTGTTTATGTTGTGTTATGGTGCGGATGTTCTCCCGAAATGTGTTTGTCATTCTTGTTTGGTGTGGGTTCACAGTGTGGCGCATATTTGTAACAGTGTTAAAGTTGTTTATACGGCTACCCTCAGTGTGACCTGTATGGCTGTTGATCAAGTATGTCTTGCGTTGTCATTAAATCAGTTCAAAGATCATACAACGTGTCGGCACTTTTTGACATCTTCGAGTAAAGATCATTGTTAAACACGTCCAATGCTACATTATTATGTGACTGGGCCGGTACGCTGTTTAGATGGAGGAAAAGTGGACGCTTGGACAGCATGCGGCTGTTAAGGGGTGAAGGTTTCAGTTGAGAAAGGACGCTAAAGGCAGTGTCTTTAAGGCACGCCCCCAATATTGACGTTCGGGTGGAAATCAGGAGAATTCGGGAGCAGGCCTGGCCCTAACCAATCTGGCGCCCTAGGCAAGATTTTAGGTGGCGCCCCCCCACATCGGCAGTGAAGTGTACATACTCACAAGAAACCGAATAGCTTTGTCTTTGACCTTTTTTTTTACTTAAAGAAAGCAAATTAACATATTATATGAGAATGTTATGTTATGATTATCTTTAACCGAATCACAGCAGTGCTCAAATTAAAAAAACAGCATTCCCTCTCATGTGATATTGATTAATTAACATTAATGATGTGCACTTTAACAACTAGGCTTACAACTATACCTAATATATAAAGGGGTGGAAAAGTGACTATTACCTGCAGGGCAAACATTAGCTAACCAGAAGGCAATAACAATGTAAACAGAAAACACCTGCTTAAAAGATCTAATACAAATGTCCCTAAGGAATGTAAGGTGGGAGTACTGTAATTACCTAACGCTACATTATTATTTTCCATAACAATTTAGCCCCCTCCACAATATTAACCCGACGTTAAAACAGAACTAGCTATTTATTGATTAGCAATTGCCGAATCATGTAACATTAGCTTAATGCTAAAAAGCCAGGTTACTATCACATTCTGTAACAGACAAATAATTTCATGTAGGCTAACGTTACCTCCCTGCTACCTCTGTCTTTTTCTCGTTTCTCCTCCTCTTCTTTTCTATTTTTTCTTCCCTGGGCACCTGACAGTTTTGGCCGTTTTGACATCTTGTGTTGATTTTTTGATGCGGTGACGTCCATAAACAGTCATGATACGGGAAGGGAGGGGGCGCACCGTGCTGGGGGCGTAATGTTGTAACAAATAATATTTCTATTAAATAGGCTTTACTTTGCATTTTAATTAACGTGGAATTATTTTTTGTATTTAGAAATAATAGTACCAACTTTTCTTTTTTTTTTTCTCCAACATTTGTGGCACTGGCGTGGCGCCCCCTGATGCACGGCGCCCTTAGCATTTGCCTATACGGCCTATGCCACGGGCCGGCCCTGTTCGGGAGGATGTTTGTCCCGGCAGATTTTCGGGAGAGGCACTGAAATTCGGGAGTCTCCCGGGAAAATCGGGAGGGTCGGCAAGTTCATTCTTGTGGCATCGTTTTCAAAAAGACTTGAGGCTGTAATTGCTGCCAAAGGTGCATCAACAAAGTTTTAGTTTTAATACATTTTGGAGTATTGTGTGTAGAATTTTGAGGACAAACCTATTTATTCCATTTTGGATCTAGAATGCAACGTAATGTGGTAAAAAGTGAAGCGTTGTGAATACTTTACCGGAGGCACTGTACTCCTGTAAAACCTCCATCTTGTCCAGGATTCTACCAGGTCATCTTACTATCCACCACTTCACACGGTCGCTGTTATATTTCCCATGGTGCACCCCTGCCTCCTATACGTCAATAGCTCTTAGCCCAAGGCTACAAGCCAAGCACCTTTCCTTCTCATTAAAAGACCTCAAGGATGAAACACACACGCTTTGTCTAAACAGGAGCCACAGCTCCAAAAGACACAGCAGGTTCCTGCACAAGTCCAGCCCGGCCCGTCCTCCCCGTCCATCCCGCCTCACATTTTGATGAGTGCGGCCCCCGGGATCGCCGTGAGATGAAGTAGCCTGCTGTATTTAATTACACTGCTGATACAACACTGTCATTGTTGTTCTCATTAGCATAATCATTATAGGTTAATCACACCTGGTCATCCGGGACTCCAATTTCCATGCCGAAAAATGTAAATGAAGACTTAGCGAGGCCGGGTGTATTAATTAAATCAGTCCAATTACGAAATATGTTTAGAGAGCAGTCTTTGCAGGTTTTAATCCAGCAAGAAAATTGTTGTTGACATTTCTATCAGTACGACTTTGATAACCGTACCCAATGGAAATATAGCCTGCAGTGCATTGTTGTACTTTTAGTCAATTCAAGATGCGAAATACTCTTTCATTTTAAGATGGCAAAGTGAAAGAGATGATTTGATCCAATTTGGTGTAATTTGCTGAAATCCAGAAATGGCTGAATGGTTGAAACCCTCACGTCATTCATACTAATGCTTTGTGAACAATGGACAGTGATAGAGTGCCCCCTTGTGGCTGGTGGACACCCTGCATTACTATTATGCAAATGTTGAAACCTATTTCCAACATGCACGAAGCTCAGCATGTCACAATCAATTTATGTGTTTATTATTATCTATAAAATGTGTTTATGTTCATATTTTAGAGTGACTGGAACAGATTAATTGGATTTACATAGTTGAGGTATCACTGCAATCGATATCAAATTGATACCACAATTTACAGTATTATAAATGCCTATTATGGACTGGAATTTGTGGTCTTTTTTTTTCTTTAAAAAAAATGTATTATAGGGGTGTGAATCTTTGGGCATCTAACGATACGATATGATTCCTGAAGTGACAATTTGATTCAGATTCTTGATTCAACACGATTCAAACCGATTTTTGCAATGTATTATTCAATATAATTGTTATGAAACCTTTTCATAACAGGTTACAGGTTGGCATGGAGATGGCCTAAAAACTTATTTTTAAAAATGTATTTTATTTTTTAAAAATTAAATAATTTTTATAGTTTTTAAATAAAAACGTATTTTTAAAAGTTTATTTTATAAAAAAAAAATGTTTTACAATTTTTTACTTTTTAAATAATATATATATATATATATATATATATATATATATATATATATATATATATATATATATATATATTATATATATATATATATATATATATATATATATATATTTTAAAGTTGATTTTATTATTATTTTTTAAATATATATATATATTTATGTATATATATATATATATATTTTTTTTTTTTTTAAATAATAAATAAAAAAATTAAAATGTATCGATTTTTTTTTTTAAACGATTAATCGATTTAGAATCCGGATTAAAAATCATCCATTGCTTTCGGTCTCCCCTACAGGGGGGTGAGGGGGTTACCACATATGCGGTCCACTTCAAGGTTTCTCATAGTCATTCACATCAACGTCCCACTGGGGTGAGTTTTCCTTGCCCTTATGTGGGCTTTGTACCGTGGATGTCGGTTGTGGCTTGTGCAGCCCTTTGAGACTCTTGTGATTCAGGGCTATATTGATAAACATTGATTGATTGATTGATTGACATTGAAAATAATTGTGATTTGGCCATAAATCGATTTGTTTTTTGCACCCCTGAAGCAATATATTTTTTGCAAAGTATTATTCAATATAATTGTTATGAAACTTTTTCATAACAGGTTACAGGTTGGCATGGAGATGGCCTAAAAACTTGTTTTTAAAAGTTTATTTTGTAAAAAAAAAAATGTAAATAAATGTTTTAATTTTTAAATAATAAATATATACTGTATATATATATTTTTTTAAGTTTATTTTATTATTTTTTAAAGAATTTATTTAAAAATAAATATATATCTAAAGATTTATATATATTTTTTTTTTTTTTTTTTTTTTCTTTTTTCTTTTTTAAATGCAATAAAAAAAATGAATAGATTTTTTTGATAATGATTATTTGATTGAGAATCTGGATTAAAAATAATTGTGATTTGGCCATAAATCGATTTGTTTTTTTGCACCTCTGAAGCAATATATTTTTTGCAAAGTATTATTCAATATAATTGTTATGAAACTTTGTCATAACAGGTTACAGGTTAGCATGGAGATGGCCTAAAAACTTGTTTTTAAAAGTTTATTTTCAAAAAAAAAATTTAAATAAATGTTTTAGTTTTTGAATAATAAATATATACTGTATATATATTTTCTTTTAAAGTTTATTTTATTATTTTTTAAAGAATTTATTTTAAAAATAAATATATATCTAAAGATTTAGATATATATATTTTTTTTTTCTTTCTTTTTTAAATACAATAAAAAAATGTATCGATTTTTTTGAAAATGATTATTCGATTGAGAATCCGGATTAAAAATAATTGTGATTTGGCCATAAATCGATTTGTTTTTTTTGCACCCCTGAAGCAATATATTTTTTGCAAAGTATTATTTAATTGGCCCTGCGATGAGGGTGGCGACTTGTCCAGGGTGTACCCCGCCTTCCGCCCGATTGTAGCTGAGATAGGCTCCAGCGCCCCCCGCGACCCCGAAGGGAATAAGCGGTAGAAAATGGATGGATGGATGGATTATTCAATATAATTGTTATGAAAATGTTTCATAACAGGTTACAGGTTGGCATAGAGAGGGCCTTAAAACTTATTTTTAAACTTTTTTTTTTTTTTTTTTTTTTTTTTTTTTTTTTTATTGATTAAAAAAAAGAAAAAATGAATTGATTGAGAATCCGGATGAAAAATAATTGCAATTTGGCTATAAATCGATATTTTTGTGCACCCCTAAAGCATTATATTTTTTTTTCTCC
This sequence comes from Entelurus aequoreus, assembly GCF_033978785.1. Lineage (NCBI taxonomy): Eukaryota > Metazoa > Chordata > Actinopteri > Syngnathiformes > Syngnathidae > Entelurus > Entelurus aequoreus. The sequence goes on from NC_084755.1 coordinate 28,727,319, forward strand.
GAGCAAATCAGAAGAGCTGAATCATACATTATTCATTTTCTGCTGAATATTTTCTCACTTGGCTCTTGGCAAAGACGGTCGCACTCCCTCCCCTCTCCGTGTCTGCCCTGCTTCTTCTTTGTTTGGTCTTGTCTTAACTTTGTTGTTGCCTCTTTTTGCATTGCTCTCCAAATCTAAAAAAATTGAATTGATCAATTGGCCTCTCAACAAAATTGACAAGATCTTGAGTTGAGGGGAACCTGTCTGTCCTGTCGGAACGGTCGTTGCTGGACACACGGCAGACTCTTGGGAGAAGCGGAGTGTCGCCTGCCTGGCGACCCTTTCACTGACGTTATCTACCTATTTGGAATCATGATAACAAGACATCTGCTGATTGGAGTAAGCGTTGCCCTGTATCGACAAATTTCCGGCTCTCAATCACAACCATTTTAATCTTGATAGTTTTTCCTGGCTGCAACTTGGCAAGGTTGTCCTTTGAGGTTACAGGACAGCGCAGCGAAGATGAAACAAACTCCTTCTCTGTCAACAATACCTGGAAAGATAAACTCTGTTCCTTTGACACCATTTGCAGAACAACTCCAAGGCCTATACAATCTTCACACACACACCATGGACCATGGCTACACATACCTAGGGATGATGTTCAAAACCGGTTCTCCCGGTTGTTTCGATAAGAAAAGAACCGATTCCATGGACTAGAATCCCTTTTTGAGAACCGGTTCCCGTTATCGAGTCCACTATAGTAAATAAAAAGAGTTGGTTCTTTATTTGAATCCCTGGGAACGAATCCTGTCCCACAAGAAATGCCCTGTGGGACATCACAGGAAATTACGTAGCTCAGTCTAATGACCCTAGCTACGTAATTTCCTGTGATGTCACACAAGCAGCAACAATAATGGACCGTAAAAAACGCCTCAAGGTATGGCTATTCACCTATAGTGATCGCAGAGACATGTTGTTTTTGTGTTACTGTATATATTTGTTTTTCTCAAAAATCCCACTTAATATACTTTGGGTAACAACAGTCAATATTTATTTATTTTATTTTTTTAGGGGGGTAACAGTCAATATTTATTTATTTATTTTATTTCAGTGAGCTTTTGTTAAACCAAATATTGTGTTTTTTTCCATATACAACAACCTATCTGGATTCGATAAGAGAATCGATAAGGAATCGGTTCGATAAGAGGATTCGATAATGGGCTCGAACTCGATAATTTCTTATCAAACATCATCCCTACACATACCCCCACTCCCGCCTTTGCCACCGCTTCACCCCACGTGGTATGATGGACAATGGAGCAGCGCCCTAGTGGCTGGCAGCTTCGGCCCGGATTCCTGCCCCCTTGTTGCAAGTACAGTGGTTTCTGTATAAAATGTTTGTTCTTATCTAGATTTTTTCTCAGCCCTTCTGTGCTCCCTCCCCCCATAGGAGCCCAGTCTGAGATCGACTTTTTTTTTACTCATCCTTCCCCATCGTCTACCATTTTTCCCACCTTTTACAGGCCGCCGCTAAGTGACAACCCATCACCGTTCCTGTTCTGTAACCCCGTACAATGTTTGTTTGTCTAATCTTAAACGGGTTTGTGGTGAAAATGAAATGTTGTTGTACTTGGGCAATGACATACAGTACAGGCCAAAAGTTTGGACACACCTTTTCATTCAATGCGTTTTCTTTATTTTCATGACTATTTACATTGTAGATTGTCACTGAAGGCATCAAAACTATGAATGAACACATGTGGAGTTATGTACTTAACAAAAAAAAGGTGAAATAACTGACAACTATTCTAGTTTCTTCAAAATAGCCACCCTTTGCTTTGATTACTGCTTTGCACACTTTTGGCATTCTCTCAATGAGCTTCAAGCACACCTGTGAAGTGAAAACAATTTCAGGTGACTACCTCTTGAAGCTCATCGAGAGAATACCAAGAGTGTGCAAACCAGTAATCAGAGTAAAGGGTGGCTATTTTGAAGAAACCAGAATATAAAACATGTTTTCAGTTATTTTACCTTTTTTTGTTAAGTACATAACTCCACATGTGTTCATTCATAGTTTTGATGCCTTCAGTGACAATCTACGATGCAAATAACCATGAAAATAAAGAAAATGAGAAGGTGAGTTCACTCACTGCAGATGCTGCGTGTTGAAAATCTACTTCCTCTTTTGCACCTTAAACCGGAAGTACAACCGTCCATAGCGTTATTGCTCGAAAGGATTCTTCATCCATCACTCCGAGTAACGTTTGTAAGTTTTACGATATATCTAAAACAATTCATTCTTACTAAACTGTCCCATGTGTGATGTCTGTAGGAGTGTTTTCATGCATATTTGTATGTGCTATTGTTCACGCGTGTCTATGTTAGTATTATTAACTTACAACTGCATTTTTTTTGTATTGTTTCAGTTTCGTAAATTCACCAAAACGTCACCGTGGAGCTATTGAGTCTGTTTAGCTGATTGGAGAGCTAGCTTCCACAGCTAGTGGGTCCACGACGATGACTTCTGTTTTGTTTGATCAGCCGTTTGACAAGCACCGTTTGAAAACAATTAAGGTATGTAAATAGACATTTATAAGATCTTTGGTACCGGTATTTATCTGCTGCTTATAGTCCATTTCCGTTAAAACATGTAAAAATGTGTTTTTCTTCTCAAATTTGGTGGGTGTGGTTTGTAAGTTTTACAATGTAACTAAAACAATTCATACTTAATAAACTGTCCCATGTGTGATGTCTGTAGGAGTGTTTTCATGCATATTTGTACGTGCTATTGTAATGTATTAAAGCTAGCGTTGTTTGCATTATAAGCTAACACGTTTACGCGTGTCTGTGTTAGTATTATTAACTTACAACTGCATTATTTTTGTATTGTTTCAGTTTCGTAAATTCACCAAAACGTCACCGTGGAGTTATTGAGTCTGTTTAGCTGATTGGAGAGCTAGCTTCCACAGCTAGTGGGTCCACGACGATGACTTCTGTTTTGTTTGATCAGCCGTTTGACAGGCACCGTTTGAAAACAATGAAGGTATGTAAATAGACATTTACAAAGTATTTGGTACCAGTATATGTATATCAGCGGCTTGTAGTCAACTTATATACAAAATGAATATGTAATAATGTTTTTTCTTTTAAAATTGGGTGTTTGTGGCTGACACATTTACATTTACACATATGGACAATTTAGAGTCTCAGTGCATGTTTTTGGACTGTGAACATAAACCCTAGACCACAGGTGTCAAACCCAAGTCCCGGGGGCCAAATCTGGCCCGCCACATTATTGTATGTTGTATGTGGCCTGCGAAAGCCTGGATATAATATGCGTTAATACCAAAGACTATAAAAATGGGACCCATTACCTCCCTGCTTGGCACTCAGCATCAAGGGTTGGAATTTGGGGTTAAATCACCAAAATGATTCCCGAGCGCGGCCACCGCTGCTGCTCACTGCTCCCTTCACCTCCCAGGGGGTGGAACAAGAGGATGGGTCAAATGCAGAGGGTAATTACACCACACCTAGTATGTGTGTGACTATCAGTGGTACTTTAACTTTTGACATTAAAAATCATGTACTGCATGCAATTGCATATATTTTAAAATTCAATATTATCAAAATCAAAATATTGTATCATGTATTCCAAAAAATAAATAAAGATAAATACTGTACTTAAATATCTGCTTGACTTATGATTTCAAAACAAATTATCAATCAAATTGTAGACAGTAGATTTTACGGTTAAATTCAGCCGAATGAGTTTTTTACCGTAAAATCAACTTTGGTACTGGTTTTTTTCCATATACAGTAAGACACTACAACATTAAAAAACAAACAAAAAAAACGTTAAAACAACAGGATTTTACGGTTAAAAAAAAAAAAATGGCAGCTCTGAATTTTACCGCTAAAAACAGTGGTATTGTTTTTCCATTCTGTTTATTCAATTTTTTTATATGCTGTAAAAAAAAACAACAACATTGCTTTTACTGTAAAATTCTGGTGACTGAGCTGCCAGTTTTTAAAGTAAAATTTAAATATTTGTTTTGCAGCTTAAGTAAAAAAAAAATATTGTTAATGTATTATACAGTGGTGCTCATAAGTTTACATACCCTGGGAGAATTTATGATTTCTTGGCCATTCTTCAGAGAATATGAATGATAACACAAAAACCTTTCTTCCACTCATGCGTAATGGTTGTGTGAAGCTATTTATTGGCAAACAACTGTGTTTACTCTTTTGAAATCAAAATGACAAAAGAAAGTACCCAAATGACCCTGATCAAAAGTTTACGTACCCCAGTGACTTTGATCTGATAACATGCACAAAAGTTGACACAAACAGGTTTGAATGGCTAATCAAGGTTCCAATCCTCACCTGTGACCTGTTTGTTTGTATTTAATGTGTGTGTATAAAAGGTCAGTGAGTTTCTGGGCTTCTGACAGACCATTGCATCTTTCATCCAGTGCTGCACAGATGTTTCTGGATTCTGGGTTATGGGGAAGGCAAAATAATTGTCAAAGGATCTGCGAGAAAAGGTAATTGAACTGCTTAAAAAAGGAAAGGTGTATAAAAAGATATCCAAGGAATTGAGAATGCCAATCAGCAGTGTTCAGACGCTGATTATGAAGTGGAAAATGAGGGATTCAGGTAGACCAGCAAAGATTTCAGCCACAACTGCCAGGAAAATTGGTCGAGATGCAAAGAAAAATCCACAAATAACTTCAGCTGAAATACAGGACTGTCTGAAAAATTGTGGTGTGGCTGTTTCAAGATGCACAATAAGGAGGCACTTGAAGAAAAATGGGCTGCATGGTCGAGTCGCCAGAAGAAAGCCATTTCTGCGCAAATGTCACAAAGTATCCCGCTTACATTACGCCAGCGTTTCTCAAAGTGTGGGGCGCGCCCCACTGGTGGGGAATAGAGACATGACAGGTGGGGCGCGAGGAACGGGAGGAAATTTCACTTTGATTTTTTTTATTTTTTTATTATTAGATTCTTTGATTTTTTTTTTTTACTATGCTTTCCTTTTCTATACACACTGTAAATCACTTTGTGATTCTGTCTGTGAAATCCGCTATATAGATAAATGTAAATTACTTATTTTTCCTGTAGGCTTTACATTTCTAGGTAGGAGCGAAAGTTTACTGACATAGCAACAGTAACTAATGGGGGCGAGGCTAAGCGGAAGCTTTGTGAATGGCGAGTCACTGTGCGAGGATTTGCTGTTTTGCAAATACATCAAAAATAGAGCCACTGCTGATGAGCTGTTCAAGATAATGGACAGTTTCCTCAAAGAACACGACCTTAAATGGGAAAACTGTGTGGGCTTTTGCTCTGATGGCGCGCATGGCAAAGTCAAGAAACGAGCTGCAGGCTCTAATAAAGAGGGTTGCGCCAAATGCGCATTGGACACAATGTGTCATTCACCGGGAAGCACTCGCGTCAAGGCAGCTCAGCCCCGAATTCAATGAGGTTTTAACAGTGGCAGTGTCAAGCCTGCAACCCCCATTTGAAAAGCTGTGCAGTGCAAAACAGGATCATTGCAGCCACTAATGCTGGAGTACTGTAAAACTCATGTTCACTTGCCCTGTCCTCCTTTTTTTGGCAAAGATTGCAAAGTGGCACTTTTATTTTCATTTATTATTGAACTTGATGCAAGTTATTTGATTTATTATTGAACTTGATGCAAGTTATAACACTTTTTTTGATTTATTATTGAACTTGATGCAAGTTATAACACTTTTGTTTTATTTATTATTGAACTTGATGCAAGTTATAACACTTTTGTTTTATTTATTATTGAACTTGATGCAAGTTATTTGATTTATTATTGAACTTGATGCAAGTTATAACACTTTTATTTGATTTATTATTGAACTTGATGCAAGTTATAACACTTGTTTTGATTTATTATTGAACTTGATGCAAGTTATAACACTTTTGTTGTATTTATTATTGAATTGATGCAAGTTATTTTATTTGATATTGACCTTGATGCAAGTTATACCACAGCTGCACAGTTATTTTATTTATTATTGAACTTGATTTTATTTTATGTTATTGAGTTTGAATGTATAAAACTTGATGTTACTTGATGTTCGATAAATTTGAAAATGTTAAGCTTGGCATTAGCGTTCTGTTGGGCCGATGGGGGCAGGTGGGGCTTGAAAACTCCCCCTTGTCCAAAGTGGGGGATGACAAAAAAAGTTTGAGAACCACTGCATTACGCCAAACAGCACAGAGACAAGCCTCAAAACTTCTTGAACAAAGTAATTTGGAGTGATGGCTTTCTTCTGGCGACTCGACCATGCAGCCCATTTTTCTTCAAGTGCCTCCTTATTGTGCTTCACACAACCGTTAAGCATGAGTGGAATAAAGGTTTTTGTGTTATCATTCATATTCTCTGAAGAATGGCCAAGAAATCATAAATTCTCCCAGGGTAAGTAAACTTATGAGCACAACTGTATATACATGTATATTCATATTTTACTCATTGTTAAAAGCGGCCCTCTGAGGGCAACCATAACTGCGATGTGGCCCTCAATGAAAACGAGTTAGACACACAAGTGTGCAAACTCCACACAGAAAGCCAAGATTCAAACCCGCAGCCACCAGACTGTAGGGCAAGAGGGCTAACCGCATGCTCCACCATGCCACCCGCAACCAAACAATATTATCGCCCGACAAACCGCCATCTACCATCATAATTAAAGCAAATGATGCCAGGGTCATTTGTAACTGACAAAATCTCACACCCAGGCCTGCACAAACGCATGAGTCAGCTATATGAATTATGTTTGTCACTCCACAGTGCCTGTAAGGGATTTTTTCCTTTTACTCACATCAGCTCTTTTGCTGGTTTTATGGCAGGCGAATTGGCTTCGGAGATCAGCCGGAGTGTAAAATGGAAGCTCCGAGCATCTTGCAAACAGATAGCGTGTAAAGAAGCTGCTGATGTGGCGTGATTGGGCCTGAAGAAAACGCACACCGTCGATAAAAAAGAGCATCGCTGACAGCTTTTAACGTCGTCTGCTGTACATTAGCAGCATGCAAAAGGTGACTCCAAACAAGGTACTGGAAGTAACATGCCACCATAGTTCAAAAATGACCATGAAAAATCTTTAGTATTTTGGATGTTTTTTTGCAAACGCACACAATTGCATGGAATTATTCTTTAATGTTCCTACTTACGCTAGAATTCAAACCACACAGTGACAGTCAGTTCTGCAAAACAATCAGAACTATTGGATTATCCTCAAAGAAAACTACACCTGTTTGGAATTTTCTATGACAGGCCTCATGCATGCATTGCTCCCGCCACCCCACAGAGGGCAACAGCAAGGAATATGTGTCACAGTGAAGCAGCAGTGGGGTGAATAGAAGAAGACTGTGCATTCAACAACTAAAAAAAAAATAAAAAATCGAAATAAACTGCGAACATCAAACTTTTAACAACGAATGGACAACAAAGTATGAATGTTGTTGTACGAAGCAAGTGTTCGAGTCATTGTTTCCTGTCGGACATTTTAAGCGATGGACACGTTGAATAATTAACAATGACAGAAATATTCATCACAAAACCCCAAAACCAGTGAAGTTGGCACGTTGTGTAAATGGTAAATAAAAACAGAATACAATGATTTGCAAATCCTTTTCAACTTATATTCAATTGAATAGACTGCAAGGACAAGATATTTAACGTTCAAACTGGAAAACGTTGTTATTTTTTGCAAATATTAGCTCATTTGGAATTTGATGCCTGCAACATGTTTCAAAAAAGCTGGCACAAGTGGCAAAAAAGACTGAGAAAGTTGAGGAATGCTCATCAAACATTCCACAGGTGAACAGGCTAATTGGGAACAGGTGGGTGCCATGATTGGGTATAAAAGCAGCTTCCATGAAATGCTCAGTCATTCACAAACAAGGATGGGGCGAGGGTCACCACTTTGTGAACAAATGTGTGAGCAAATTGTCGAACAGTTTAAGAACAACATTTCTCAACCAGCTATTGCAAGGAATTTAGGGACTTCACCATCTACGGTCCTTAGTATCATCAAAGGGTTCAGAGAATCTGGAGAAATCACTGCACATAAGCGATGATATTACGGACCTTCGATCCCTCAGGCGGTACTGCATCAAAAAGCAACATTAGTGTGTAAAGGATATCACCACATGGGCTCAGGAACACTTCAGAAAACCACTGTCAATAACTACAGTTTGTCGCTACATTTGTAAGTGCAAGTTTAAACTCTACTATGCAAAGCCAAAGCCATTTATCAACAACACCCAGAATGCCGCCGGCTTCGCTGGGCCCGAGCTCATCTAAGATGGACTGATGCAAAGTGGAAAAGCGTTCTGTGGTCTGACGAGTCCACATTTCAAATTGTTTTGTGGACGGAACAAAGAGGAAAAGAGAGGCACAAAGTTGAAAAGCCAGCATCTGTGATGGTATGGGGGTGTATTAGTGCCCAAGACATGGGTAACTTACACATCTGTGAAGGCACCATTAATGCTGAAATGTACATACAGGTTTTGGAGCAACACATGTTGCCATCCAAGCAACGTTATCATGGACGCCCCTGCTTATTTCAGCACAATGACAAGCCAGCGTGGCTTCATAATAAAAGAGTGCGGGTACTAGACTGGCCTGCATGTAGTCCAGACCTGTCTCCCATTGAAAATGTGTGGCGCAATATGAAGCCTAAAATACCACAACAGAGACCCCGGATTGTTGAACAACTTAAGCTGTACAACAAGCAAGAATGGGAAAGAATTCCACTTCAAAAATTGGTCTCCTCAGTTCCCAAACATTTACTGAGTGTTGTTAAAAGGAAAGGCCATGTAACACAGTGGTAAAAATGCCCCTGTGCCAACTTGTTTGCAATGTGTTGCTGTCATTAAATTCTAATTTAATGATTATTTGCCAAAAAAAAAAAAGGTTTCTCAGTTCAAACATTAAATATCTTGTCTTTGCAGTCTATTCAATTGAATATAAGTTGAAAAGGATTTGCAAATCATTGTATTCTGTTTTTATTTACGAATTTCACAACGTGCCAACTTCACTGGTTTTGGATTTTGTAAGTAGATATTGTGCGTAAAGATATTAAGCTTCTTTTGTATTGAAAATGCTGACTTGGTAATGTTTGATGTTTGGCTGTCTTAGTTGATAGTATCAACCAAGACAGCCCCTCAATTTGTTTTTGTTTTTGTTTACAAATACATGCCGACATATTCATTATAATGTGGCCTGAATATGAGTTTAAATAAATAATCATATAACCTGTCATTATTCACTCAGAGAGCCCTTTAGTGTGTCGGTATCCAATCCATTCCACTTGTTCATATAGAAAATGCCCACATCACTCAAAATCCAGTCCGCATTTTTTCTGCGACCTTGCTTGCGCTCCTTGCACTTGTAATATATAAAATGCCCACATCACTCAAAATCCAGTCCGCATTTTCTCTGCGAACTTGCTTGCGGAGTTGCGGTCCTGCAGGTGTACGAAGCACATTAGCACACAGCACTGCAGATTTCAGAACAAGAACGTGAACGGATGCAAAATGGACATAAGAAACTTTTTCAAGAAAGTAAGTATTCATCACTGCTTGTAGTAAAATGTATTAGCTCCACTTTACACCAGGTCTGTGTTTGACAAAAAGTTACATTCCTGCTCTAAAACAATGCTGCTATTTAGTTAGCTAGTCAGCCTGAAATGCATCATGAAGGTCCTGGTTATTTATAAAGTTAAATGTGCACTCTTGTTTACCATTTGCTATCTTTGGGGTTACTTCCTTATGGAGCATCAGCTGTGTTTCTCACTTTACACATGGAGGAGAACAGGAGCTGAGCTCATTTACGTATGACTATCATCAGTAGATAATAATGATCACTCCACAACCCCTATTGTAGGAGTCAGGGCAGAAGAGCGCAGAAAGTGAGAGGGGAGAGGCCTCTACTGGAAAAGGGAGTAGGAGAATAATGATACATATAAATAAATATTTTAAAAAAAAAAATTAAATGGCTTATTGATAAGCCATTTGTTTTATTTATTTCTGGGTGAATCATGTTGACTATTGGTCCTCCTAATTGTCAATCATTCTGGTGATGTTACGTAAGGACATATATATATATATATATATATATATATATATATATATATATATATATATATAAATTATTTATTTATATAATAGATTGTATGCAGGGGCGGATTAAGAAATTTTGGCCCCCTGGGCCTGACATGGTCTTGGCCCCTCAACCCCCCGCGCGTGTGGGCGCACACACACGCACGCACTATGCAAGAAATACTGTATACTGTGAACAGACATGCACACTGTACTGTACAGAAGAGTGCACATACTGCACACACACTATTAGGTATACCACACAGACACTGACAAGCACAGGTTTCACACAGACACAGGGGGAGGGGATAAATGGCCTAAAAATAAACATTTTTGAAAATGATTACGCCCACTTCAGTGATGGTGCATTGGGTCATTTGAGAGATATTATGTATTGGAAGTTGGTAGCTATCATGAAATAAACCCCCCAACCCACCCAAAAAACTAAATCGGACATGATTTTTGCCCCCTTTTCCTCCCTTCTATCATTAAAAATAAAATAATATTTTAGGAAAACACATTGGCATAACGGCAGCTGTGCAGCAAATTGAGGCTCAAAGTCTGTATCTATTTGTGGTTAAGCTTGAGGAGAAGGAGAAAGGTAAAATGATAACATGCATCGGAGAGCACCACAAAGAAAGGTGTAGGCCAGTTCATGGTACAAGGGCTGCATGCAGGTCAAGATAGCCCATTTCCAAGAATGCTATAGTGGCTGGACAGGCACTGGACATGTCCTGAACTCAGTGTCAGACGTGGCTGCCGAATACTTGGATGAAGTGAAGCAGCTGACAGATCTCATGCTGCCCCATCTGAAGACTGTCCTGGCCAGGCAGAGGATGGATGAGGAGACCTTCCCAATGGACCCTGTCAGTGAACAGGCTAGTAACATTGATGGCACCCCTGTGCACAACATTGGGATGGAGAGACAATGTGGCAAGGTGGACTACAAACTGAAGAAGTTGGGCACACTGAACGCAGTCAATAGGTCAATAATTTTACAGAAGAGCCAGGAGCTTCAGAGGTTTCAAGGCAGCAGCACAAGCAAAAAGGGAGGTTGAACTCAACTGGAGTAAATTCATGAAGGCAAAATTCGAGAGTAGGGCAGATGAGAAACAAGAGATGGCTCAAAGAAAGGAGAGTAAGAGACTAGACATGCTGGACACACTGAAATCTTTTGATGGCCCCTTCACGATAGTGGGGAAGTTGAAAAGTTCCTTGTGGATGAAAGTCTGCACAAGAATGCAAAGCTGCAGAGAATGAAGCTTGAGGTTCAGTTTGCCAGAGAAAGCACCAAGCTTCTGCCTAAAGTCAATCCTATCTTCACAATCCAGGTGACACTTCCCAGAAATGGCAAAAGTGCAATTCTCCAAGTCATAATGGATACTTAGAATTTTATGGTGGTGGTAAGTATTCATGAAAACAGGTAGCCTAACATTAGTGAATGGGTGAATTCTGGAAATAACCTAAAAATCTTACACAGTGCACCTTTAAGCAAGGGGTTTCTTTCGTGCTTTCAATTTTGCAAAATCATCCACCACATCATTGAAGTCCAACTCTCTTGTCAGCTCACTCTCAATTGCCATTAGAGATAACGCATTTAATCTTTTCTGAGTCATTCTTGTGCGCAGCTCATTTTTTACTCTTGACAAAAGAGAGAATGAGCGTTCTCCCTCACAGTTACTGACCGGTAGAGTGAGAAAAATCTGTAGCGCAATGTATGTATTAGGAAACGTAGGCTGTAGTCCAAAATGTATTATTGTTTTGAGCAGTCCTGAAGGGGTCCTCTCCTCATCAGTGTTGTTGAGCTGTATAAAAGATTTGAACTGTATAAGCTCCTGTCCAAGACTTTCATTGAGGTCAGATGGGTATGATTCAGTGAGAATCTTGGCCTTGTGAAGGACTGAAGCATTGGACTCTGTATCCAAAGAGAAAAGGACACTGAACAAATTCTTCAGATGTTTGTAGGCCTCCAGACGGTGATTAAGGCTTGAACTCAGTTGATCAATAGAGGCAATAAATGTCTCTATTTGAAACAGTTGCCTTCCCTCAAGCACAACATCTGGGGATGCTGATTCATCAGCAAACTTTTTACGTTTCCTCGTCCGTTCAGCCCTGTAAGATGGGGTGCCACCCAACATGTTTAAGGCTTTCTGCTCAAAATGATCAAATAGATCTCTTTGGGAGAGAACAAAGGTGCGCAGAGATTCCAGCAATCTAACTGCTGTACCAAGGTCCATGTCTGCTTTTTGAAGTTGCAGACTTGTGGCCTGAAATCTGGACAGAACAGTGTCCCAAAAGCCTGCCATGAAGGCCATCTCAAGTGAATCCAGCTTCCGCACTAGACTGTCAGCTTCAGTTCGTGTGTCTCGTTTCTCTGTGTCATCAGTGGAAATAACCTGTAGTGCTGCTTTTATTTTACTGTAGTTCTGCCACAGTGCTTTGGTAGATTCTGCACGGCAACTCCAACGCGTGTTGGATAAAGCTTTAAGTGTGAGATCTATGTTGGAATTGCCAAATACCCTGTCCCATCGGTGTGTGGATGCAGTTGTGAAGTTGTAAATAGACTGAATCAAGTCAAAATACTTAGAGACTTCATTTCCACATCTGTCAATGCTGTTGACTCCCACCAAATTCAAAGAGTGAGCTGCACATGGAATATAGTGTATTAATGGGTTGCTTTTCTTTAAGTGAGCCTGCAACCCATTATACCTCCCTGACATGTTGCTGGCATTATCATAAGCCTGCCCCCTGCAATTTGACAGCTCTAACCCTAGATTTTCCAACACAGACATGACACAGTTAGCCAAACTTTCACCTGTATGGCTAGTAATGGGCTCAAAACCCACAAAGCGTTCAACAACACTGCCCTCTTTGCTAACAAAACGGAATATGAATGTCAATTGGTCCACATGAGATAAATCTGGGGTTGAATCCACAATGATAGAGTAGTATTTGCTTGCTTGCAGTTCATCTGCTATAGCCTGTTTGGTTTTTGCACCCATCAATTCAATGAATTCCTCACAAATGGTGGAGGACAGATATGAGGTATTACCTCGACCCATCTGCCCAAACTTTCTGATGTGATCCTTTAGAAAGGGATCAAATTCAGCCAGGACCTCCAGAATACCAAGGTAGTTCCCATTGAGAGGAGACCCTAACGATTCATTTTTACCCCTAAATGCAAGGCCCCTTTCTGCAAGGAATTTAATGACTGCAACAACTCTTTGTAACACCTGCCTCCAATAGCTGCTCTCTGCCTGAAACTGTTTGAACAGGTCTGCATCAACTGTGGCACCTTTGGCGCGGTTCAAGACTGCTTGCATGCAGGTTATGTGCTCAGCACTTCGCTCATGTTCACCAAATCTTTCTGAGTGTTTCCAATCACAATAGCCTGTCACAAAAGAATGCGTTTTTGGGGAAAACAGTTTGCATGCAAAGCAGTAAACATTACCAGTAGAGGGAGAGTACATCAGCCACTCTCTTTGTACTCGTTGTCCATTGGGCAAGTGTGAAGTAAAATGTTCATTGTTTAGGCATCGGGTTTTGCCTCCTAGCCCACTGTTCCTCACAGAAGCTGGATAATGGCTGTGACGGTTGTGAAATGATTTTGCACCTCTTTGAATAAGAACTTCCTTCATTGACTCAGTGAGGGTCTCAGCCCATTTAGCGGGATCACTAGGTAGAGTTGTCACTGTAGATGGTGTTGAAGAAAGATTCAGCTCATTTTCTATGCTGTCCAGAGGTGCAGTGACCTCACATTCATCCGAGCAACTGGCTACTGCTGAATTGGTTGAATCATAAGCATCAGAAGCATTTGGTTCAGTGTCTACACTTGTAGTGGTCTCAGGATCTTGGGAGCTACATGCTAGCTCAGGTGCATTGCTAACCTTAGCTGAATTTGCAGTAGCATTTATAGAATTGCTTTCAGCAGATGTCTTTGTACTGAAGAAGCTGGAGATATTTGGAACACTCTCAAGTAAAACTGATTCCTTTTTTTTCTTTTCTTGCTGAATTTTTTTTCTAGCTCCTCCACTTAAACGTTTATGATCCATATTTCCCTTCTTTCTTTGCACATTGGCTCTTTGCCTATCACAACAGATAAACCAACTATGTGTGTGTGTGTGTGTGTGTGTGTGTGTGTGTGTGTGTGTGTGTGTGTGTGTGTGTGTGTGTGTGTGTGTGTGTGTGTGAGTTTGTTTGTGTGTTTATGATCGGTGCTGCTTCCTTCAAGTGTGTGAGGTGATTTAGAAAACTAGCAACCCAGCATCAACACTCCAAAGCAGAGAATAACAGCTTACTAGCATAGACAATTGAGAGCAGAGAATCAACTGATTCGTCTGATAGACAGCAGGAGAGCAGAGTGGTCAGTGATGATCGAATCAAGAAAATGTCTAAATGGCAAGGGAACAGACTGATTTGTACTGAGGAGAAAGAGAGAGAGAGCCAATTACAGTGAAATATATTCCAAAAGAGCCAAGTGACTAGCTGAAGGCAGGGACAAATGCCTTGGAGTGACCAACAAGAGTGCAAAGTACCAAATGGCAAAATGTGGAAAGACCAACAGGCAGATCTGCTTTTACCTCTTATCTTCACAACCAAAAAGTTGCTAAATGATGTTTTCAGTCGCTAGCCAGGTATGGCCAAAAGACGCGAAATCTAGCGGCAAAGTCGGTCAATCACACTGACAGTGAAACAAATATTTTGAAAAGATAATAATTGTACACCTTTGTGCACTTTAGTCTTCTATCTAAATATTTTCACAAAGGACACCAAGGCAGCTTGCTAGCTATGATGGGAGCAACAATGTCTGATAGACAGCAGGAGAGCAGAGTGGTCAGTGATGATCCAATCAAGAAAATGTCTAAATGGCAAGGGAACAGACTGATTTGTACTGAGGAGAAAGAGAGAGCCAAGTACAGTTAAATATATTCCAGAGCCAAGTGACTAACTGAAGGCAAAGACAACAGCCAGATACCTTAGCAGAGACCAACAAGAATTCAAAGTACCTAATAGCAAGATGGCGAGACCAACACAATAAATGGTATTAGGATTTAATTTATTAACGTTAATCTTAACAGCCAAAAAGTTGCTGAATAATGTTTGTAGTCGCTAGCCAGGTATGCCCAAAACAAGAGTCGCTAAACCTAGCAGCAAAGTTGCTTAATTGCAACACACTCTAGGATTCAGGGGAATTAAGGATAATAAAGATATTAATTGTACAACTTTTTGTACTTTTTTTCTAGTTTTTTGAGTCGCCAGCCATGTATGGCCAAAAGTCGCTAATTGAATGCCAACGTTGCTTAATCGCCAACACACTGGGACTCACTGAAGGACTGACTGAATAAAAAAGATAATTAAGATAATTGTGTACTTTTCTCTTCTGATATTTTCTCTAAGGACCCCAAGCTATCTGCAAGCAGCAATAATGTCTGACAGACAGGAGAGCAGAGTGGTCAGTGATGAATGGCAAGGGAACAGGCTGATTTGTACTGAGGAGAAAGAGAGAGAGAGAGCCAATTACAGTGAAATATATTCCAAAAGAGCCAAGTGACTAGCTGAAGGCAGGGACAAATGCCTTGGAGTGACCAAGAAGAGTGCAAAGTACCAAATGGCAAAATGTGGGAAGACCAACAGGAAGATCTGCTTTTACCACTTATCTTCACAACCAAAAAGTCGCTAAATGATGTTTTTAGTCGCTAGCCAGGTATGGCCAAAAGACGCGAAATCTAGCGGCAAAGTCGGTCAATCACACAGTGAAACAAATAATTTTAAAAAGATAGTAATCGTACAATGTCTTGTACTTTTGTCTTCTTTCTTAATATTTCTCAAAGGACACCAAAATGTCGCTATCTGCAGGCAGCTTGCTAGCTATGATGGCAGCAACAATGTACCTTAGAGTGACTGACCAACAAGAGCTCAAAGTACCTAATGGCAAAATGTGGAGAGACAGACACAATAAATTGCATTAAGATGAAGAGAACTGTTGCTATTATTAATCTTAACATCAACCAGAAAGTCGCTAAATGTCACCAGCCAGGTATGGCCAAAAGTCGCTTAATTGGCCACACACAGTAACAGAGAAACTAACAAAAAAAAGATCATAAAGATAATAGTTGTACAACTGTGTGTACTTTTGTCTTCTTTCTAAATATTTTCCCAAAGGACACCAAAATGTTGCTATCTGCAGGCGGGAGCGTGCCTATGTTCCCCGGGTCCTATGTTCCCCGGGTCCTATGTTCCCCGGTTGTTCCTGGGTCTTTGTATGCGACCGGGGAACTTAGGACCCTTTTTCTAAAAAAGGGTCCTATGTTCCCTGCATTGTATCTGGCGAAATTGCGAAATTGTGCCCTGACCAAAACCATCCCTAAACCTAACCTGTCACAGGGCGTTGTGGAGCACTTTTTTTTGGCGAAATTGTGCCCTGACCAAAACTATCCCTAAACCTAACCTGTCACAGGGCGTTGTGGAGCACTTTTTTGGCGAAATTGTGCCCTGACCAAAACCATCCCTAAACCTAACCTGTCACAGGGCGTGCGGCAGCAGATAGAGCAACTCAAACGCGAACTTCCTTCCTTCGACAACTTAAACGCGTCTCTGTCATGCGTGTCTGCGTGCGTCTTACTTAGTCGCGCATTGGAAGCAGCGGGGAACATAGAACCCTTTTCTGGAAAAAGTGTTGTACGTTCCCCGCAGCGGGGAACATAGAACCCTTTTTTTTAAAAAGGGTCCTTAGTTCCCCGGTAGAGGGGAACATAGGACCCGGGTAACATAGGGACGGGGAACATAGGGATGACCCGCTGCAGGCAGCTTGCTAGCTATGATGGCAGCAACGATGTCTGCCAGACAGGAGAGAGTGGTCAGTGACGATCGAATCGAGAAAATGACAAAATGGGTCAAAGACCAAAAAGTTATTAACTGACAGCAGTGACAAATGTCAGACTGTAAACTTTCTCGAAAGAAAAGGACAAAATGGGAAGATGCTGATAATAACAGCAAAATGGAAAATATAAGAATTTCCAAGTAATGCTCAACTCAAGTGTGTGTGTGTGTGTGTGTGCGCGCGTTAAACTTCTTGTTGAATGATTTCAAATTATCTCTGAGTCTGAACTGAGGGAAAGGAAACCAAATTTTGAGCAGTCTCTCACGAGTTCAAAATACCAAATGAGGAGATTCTAAAAGAACAGACCGGTTTATGAAAGACTTGATGGGGGAGGGGCACAGCTAAGAATACTTGAGTGAGATTCTGTGATCCAAATTCGAGATAGAGCTTTTTGATAATGATAATTTGTCAGAGTAAGGTTGTGTAATCAAAATTTGAGAATGAGCTTTGTCAATCAATCAAGAATATTTGCATTAAGTTCTGTGATCAAAATTCAGAAACAACCTTTAATAATTGATAAAGAATATGTGAGTGAGGTTGTGTGATCCATCCAATTTGAGAATTAGCTTTGATAATAATGATTGAGAGCCTCTGGCCCTCTGTGGATCATGGCCGCAGGGCCAATTTTGCCTGGCCCCTTGGGGCCTCTGTGGGTCGTGGCCGCGGGGCCAAGTTGGCCTGGCCCCTTGGGGCCTCTGACCCTCTATGGATCGGGGCCAAGTTGGCCTGACCCCTCGGGGCCTCTGGCCCTCTATGGATCATGGCCGCGGGGCCAAGTTGGCCTGACCCCTTAGGACCTCAGGCCCTCTGTGGGTCGCGGCCGCGGGGCCAAGTTGACCTGGCCCCTTGGGGCCTCTGGCCTTCTGTGGCTCGCGGCCGCGGGGCCAAGTTGGCCTGGCCCTTTGGGGCCTCTGGCCTTCTGTGGGTCGTGGCCGCGGGGCCAAGTTGGCCTGGCCCCTTGGGGCCTCTGACCGTCTATGGATCGTGGCCGCGGGGCCAAGTTGACCTGGCCCCCTGGGGCCTCTGACCCTCTATGGATCGTGGCCGCGGGGCCAAGTTGGCCTGGCCCCTTGGGGCCTCTGACCGTCTATGGATCATGGCCGCGGGGCCATGTTGGCCTGGCCCCTTGGGGCCTCTGGCCCTCTGTGGGTCGCGGCCGCGGGGCCAAGTTGACCTGGCCCCTTGGGGCCTCTTACCCTCTATGGATCATGGCCGCGGGGCCAAGTTGGCCTGGCCCCTTGGGGCTTAAGATTATTATTTTTGCAAAAGTAGTTTTGCTTGGGTCGCGGCCGCGGGGCCAAGTTGGCCTGGCCCCTTGGGGCCTCTGGCCCCCTGGGCCTGGGCCCGGTAGGCCCGGTCATTAATCCACCTATGATTGTATGTGTAATCTACTTTACATTTGATTCCAAATCTCAAAGTGCTACAGATTTACAACCATTGGCGTTGTTAGGCCTATTTTGGCGTTGTAATAAATAAAAAATTTAAAAATGGCTTATCGATAAGCCATTTGTTTTATTTTATATATATATATATATATATATATATATATATATATATATATATATATATATGTATATATATATATATATATATATATATATGTATATATATATATATATATATATATATATATATATATATATATATATATATATATATATATATATATATATATATGTATATGTATATATATATATATATATATATATATATATGTATATGTATATATATATATATATATATATATATATATATATATATATATATATATGTATATATATATATATATATATATATATATATATATGTATATATATATATGTATATATATATATATATATATGTATATGTATATATATATGTATATATATATATATGTATATATATATATGTATATATGTATATATATGTATATATATGTATATATATATGTGTATATATATATATATATGTATATATATGTATATATATATATATATATGTATATGTATATATATATATGTATATATATATATATGTATATATATATATGTATATATGTATATATATGTATATATATGTATATATATATGTGTATATATATATATATATATATATGTATATATATATATATATACATATATACATATATATCAGTGGAGGCTGGTGACTTCCAGAATTGAGGAGGCCATTTTTTTCCGCTTGCTCACTTCACTCGCGATGGAATGTTCCCTGTTCTCTTATCTGTCTTTGTGCTGGCCAAAGGCATACTATTTGGAGTGTAAGCTACAGTCAGAAAGTTCTTGCTGATGCAATTCATTGTGCAGAGCTTAGCCTTGTGCCTTCCTGAAGAAATTACATTGCTGTAAGTCTATGAGCCTGCCTGATAATTAAGCTGAGAAATGACATTTGGATGTTATATAAACGCCAAGTGAACATGTGTAAAAGGCAGGAATTTTAATTATGTAGTTAAAAACAATTTTGTTTAGCTTACATTTTTCATTCTTCTACAGCTTCAACATGTAATCACCAATTTAATAAAGTTTAGCATATAAAAAAGATAAGATAACACTTTCTTTATCATATGTAGTTTTATTCAATATATTTAATATAAAATATGTAAAAATATGGTTCCAGTTGGCTTTATCTGCTGAGAAACACAGACAAAATGGAGTGTTATTACTACTGAGAACTAGTGGTGTAACACTGGTAGAGACATCTAATTAGTTCAACTCACATCTGGTTTAGCTGAGGAGCGGCATGCTCTCTCCTGGACTCCACTCCACAGGTTGGTGCTGGCTTCATTTACTGAGAAATACAGGACATGAAATTTTGTGTTATTACTACTGAGAACTAGTGGTGTAACACTGCTATTACTACTGAGAACTAGTGGTATAACACTGGTAGAGATTTCAACCCACCTCTGATTTAGCTGAGGGGCGAGGGGCTCTCTCCACGACTCCACTCTACGGGTTGCAGCTGGCTTCATCTACTGAGAGACATGAAATGGAGTGTTATTACTACTGAGAACTAGTGGTGTAACACTGGTAGACACCCAGTTCATCCAAAAAGTAATTCAGATTGTACTGCAATTTCTTGAGAGCAAAGTAGTGAGAATACTCACAGGTCGTGTGGATCCAGAACGTGTCCAACTCAGCCATCCATCCCCAGATTAAAAAAAAACTGTAACGTTGATTGCAAAAACGGTCTTGTCTCTGCTTTTTGTTTCCCTTCAACAATTAAAAAAAAAGTATTCAAATTGCGCCAGAATCTCGCCGATTTCCGAGGTCGTTTTAAGCAAAAGTATTTGGCTATATGAGCTATAAACTTCACGGATGATAGCCAGGGGTGTTCTCTAAATTTCCTGAAAAGCACAAGTTGATAGGACACTCGTAGCCACTATGGCGAGTGTTTGTTTGACTGAAGTGGCTGGCGAATTCTCAAAATGGCTTCTGTGTTGATTAGGAAAGGAAAGGATTGATTCCAAATGAACCAGTAGCATGTGATTGGACGAACAAAATGTCAATCTTTCAGCCCTGGACACAATGCATGGTGAGGCCAGGCCTCCGTTGCCCACCCATTTTCAGTGATCTGGCCAATCACATATTGGCATGAAAAAGCATGCATTACATTGACTTCTATGAGAAGCTAATTTCCTAGGGGAGGCCTGGCCTCCCTTAATACAAACTGATAGGGAAATCTGGCCTGTTGCTTTACAATTGCAATATTGGGTTTTAGCCATGGGAACATTTAGATTTATGAACAAAACTAAAATAATATGAATATAAAAAATAAAAAATATGTTTTTTGTTAAAATAAATAAATAAAAAAAATATATTTATTGTTTTTTTTAAATCTCTCTCTTCTCTCAAATTATTGGGGAGGCCAGGCCTCCTCCACCTCTATGGAGGAGCCTCCACTGATATATATGTATATATATATATATATATATATATATATATATATATATATGCATATATATATATATGCATATATATATATATATATATATATATATATATATATATATATATATATATATATATATATATATATATATATATATATATATATATGTCCTTACGTAACATCACCAGAATGATTGACAATTAGGACCAATAGTCAACATGATCCACAACATCCTCTAGTATACCTTTAAGTCTTTCCTATATATACTGTATATATATATATATATATATATATCCATCCATCCATCCATCCATTTTCTACTGCTTACTCCCTTCGGGGTCGCGGGGGGCGCTGGAGCCTATCTCAGCTACAATCGGGTATACAGGTATATATATATATAAAAAAATATAAATATACCTGTATATATATGTGTGTGTGTGTGCTAATTACATGGGTATCACACTACTCAGCCTCCCTGGGAAAGTTTATGCCAAGGTACTGGAAAGGAGGGTCCGGCTGATAGTCGAACCTCAGATTCAAGAGGAGTAATGTGGATTCCATCCTGGTCGTGGAACAACTGACCAGCTCTTTACTCTTGCGGGAATCCGGTAGAAGGCCTGGGAATATGCCTATCCAGTCTACATGTGCTTTGTGGATTTGGAGAAGGCGTATGACCGAATCCTGTGGGAGGTGCTGAGGGAGTACGGGGTGAGGGGGACCCTGTTGAGGGTGACGGATGCATATATCCACATTTTTCCATAATTAAGAGTTACTTCTTTCTATATTTCTATAGTCATATTTTAAATAGCTAATGTTCCATCTTGTACTCTTTTCATTGTTTTGATCGTCTCATGACAAAGTGCTTGCACTGTGGACGGCCTTGAAGTAGGAGGCAGAGAAGAGGAGTCCTCCCTGCTTCCCTTCTCGGGCCGACTTGAGATAACGGACACAATGGGCATCTGTGCGGCCGTGAGGGCGGGGGGGGGGGGAGATATTGAAGAGGAGAGTGCATTCCGGGATGTTGTCAGATCAACTTGGGCTATGCATTTGTATGTGTTGTTCGAGGCTGGTCTCTATTCTCAAATATTTGAAAATAAATTACAAAATACCTATCCTGTGCTTGGTGGTACATTTGAGTTCAGTTTATATGTCATCTAAGGAACTTGGGACTGACCAGCGTTTTACATCCCACTTGGAGGAACATCTAGTCAAACGCAACAAGGGCCATCCAATCTCTTTACAACCAAAGCGAGAGTTGTGTCCGGGTGCTTGGATGTAGGTCGGATCCGTTTCCAGTGGGGGTTGGTCTCCGCCAGGGCTGCGCTCTGTCACCTATCCTGTTTGTGATTTTCATGGATTTTCATTTCTAGGCAGAGTCATGACCATGGCGGAGAGGGTATATGTCTCGGGGGATAAAGGTTGCGTCACTGCTGTTTGCAGTTGACGTGGTCCTAATGGCACCATCTCACTGGATCGGTTCGCTGCCGTGTTCAGAGGCTGGAATGAGGATCAGCATCTTCAAATCTGGGGCCATGATTCTCAGCAGGAAACCGATGGTTTGTACAGTACAGGTAGAGAACGAGACTCTGTCCCAGGTGGGGGAGTTTAAGTATTTTGGGGTCTTGTTCACGAGTGAGGGAAAGATGGAGAAGTAAATCAGCTGCAGAATCGGAGCAGCTGGGGAAGTATTGCAGTCTCTCTACCACACTGTTGTGACGAAACGGGAGCTGAGCCAGAAGGAAAAGCTCTCGGTCTACCGAGCTATATACTGTACATTCCTACTCTCACCTATGGTCATGAAGTGTGGGTCATGACCGAAAGAATAAGATTGCCGATACAATCGGCCAAAATTAGTTTCCTCAGAAGGGTGGGTGGCTGGCATCTCCCTTAGAGATAGAGTGAGAAGTTCAGTCACCCGAGAGAGACTTGGAGTAAAGCCGCTGCTCCTTCGCTTGGCAAGGAGCCAGCTTAGGTGGTTCGGGCATCTCGTGCGGATGCCTCACGAGCGTCTCCCTAGGGAGGTCCTCGTTGCACGTCCCACAAGGAGGAGACCCCGGGTTAGGCCAAGGACCAGATGGGGGGATTACATCTCCTCTCTGGCCTGGGAACGCTTCGGGATCCCCCAGGAGGAAGTTGCTAATGTGCTCTGGAGAGGGAAGTCTGGGAGTCTCTGCTGGAGCTGTTGTCCCCGCGACCCGATTCCGGATAAGCGGTTGAAAATGGATGGATGGATAGACAAGCTAATTGCTAACTTTTTGAGCTAGTTTTGCAACCGTTTACCCCAGGGTCATATAACTTGGTATGTGACCCTTGTTAACTGTTAGCATGCGAACGATAGCATGCTGGCAAGCTAACTACGTTTTTCATCTAATTTACACTTGTTTCTCTATTTTTGCAGTCATACACCCTAGAGTCATATAACTTGGTATATGACACAGGCTAACTGTTAGCATGCTAATGTTAGCTTGCTAGCATGCTAACTTTTTGAGGCCGTTTTGCAACCGTTTACCCCAGAGTCATATAATTTGGTATGTGACACGTGTTAACTGTTAGCATGCAAGTGATAGCATGCTGTTAAGCTAACTAAGTTTTTCATGTAATTTTACACTTTTCTCTATTTTTGCAGCCATACATTTTTGAGTCGTATAACTTGGTATATGAAGCATGCTAACTGTTATAACATTCCCACTTATGCTAAATGTTAGAATTTTAATGCAAGCATGCTATCGTTTGAGGCTAGCTCTGTAGCTCATTCTGTGCAGTTACACCTAAAACTCTCGGATTCAGACACTCGGCACCCTCTTTAAAGTACGGCTGTGACAGTCGCAAGCTGTCGTGCGGTTTCTCAGGACCACCAAGGAAGGACATTGCTTCGAGCATGGTTGACTTTATTTTATTTTTTCAAATAAAACCTCAGTCTCAGGTCGGGTCGCTTTCCAGCTCCTTCCACTTCTTGTTCTCCCGGTCGCTTTTCAGCCGGCTGCGTCTTCTGCGTCTCGCTCCCGGTCACTTCCGCTCTGCATCCACTGGCTCTCCACCTCCTTCCGCCCCGTCGTTCTCGGCTGTCGCCTTTTTATACTCTAAGAGGTGATTAGATGATTGTGCCCAGCCGGGCGATTCCCGCACCTGAAGTTCGCGGCGTCGAACCCGGCGCTCCCCACCTCCTCGCCGGCATCTTGGAGCGGGCTCCGGTGTGCCCTGCCTCGCTGTTGGACTGCCGGCCACGTCTCCTCGCCGGCATCTTGGAGCGGGCTCCGGTGTGTCCTGCCTCGCTGTTGGACTGCCGGCCACGCCTCCTCGCCGCCATCTCGGAGTCTGCTCCGGCGGGGCACGCCTCGCTGTCGGTCTGCCAGCCCCGCCTCCCCACAGTGGCGAATCCCGGCCAGAGGTCCAGGGCACAGATAGCAGGCCCATCAAAATTTCCGCAGGAATTTTCTAGTTGTAAATACAGTAAGAAACAAGGAGACGGGTGTATTTTTTTAAGCCTCAAAACTCTGCAGCAAACAGCATAAACCACAAGAATTGTAAATAGTTTCAAACGTTACTGTGTGAAGTTTATAAAACACTTTTTTTTCTCTCTTCTGAGAATCGCACAGAGTGAGCAGCCTTGTTTAAATATGACGCGTTAAGTTAATAATTCATTTTCTACACCGCTTGTCCTGATTGGGGTCATGGGCGAGCTGCAGCCTGTCCTGCAGACCACGCTCAGCTTCATATATCTACCAAGGCTTTAGAGACTCGGGTCAGGTGAGGGTAATAAGATACAGTACATGTATTATTACAGTCTTTAAGTCATTGCATATGATATATGATGCATATGTTTTTTTTAATTATGCTATTTTGATGATCAGGTGATTGTACACATAAATAAATGAATATAATTCACACAAAGGCGGGAGGAAAAAAAAATCTGTAACAGTTGCACGGCAAAAAACTGCTGAGAACCACTGGGTTAATTAGAGACTCTAAATTGTCCACTGGTGTGAATACGAGTATAAATAGTAATGTCTGTATAACAGGGATGCTCATTACGTTGATCGCGAGCTACCGGTCGATGGCTAAAAACTAGCGATCATCAATCTTCACCAAGACGTCACTTTCGTCACTTGATTGACATTCACGGCACCCGAGGATCTTGTGAGATGACGCTGGCTGCTGCCGGATCATTATTAAGAAAAAACGACCGACAGGAAAGCGAGAAACACTTTTTTATTTCAACAGATTCCGTCAAATCTCTAAAGACCGACTGCACAGTTCCTGTCGTCACAATAAAAGCTCTGCTTCATCCTGCCTGCACTAACAAAATAAGAGTCTCAGAAAGCTGGTGTGCACAAGCTAGCAAGCTACCGAGTTTGCTGCCAATGTATTTCTTGTAAAGTGTACATACTTGCCAACCCTCCCGTTTTTACCGGGAGACTCCCGGTATTCAGCGCCTCTCCCGATAACCTCCCGGCAGAAATTTTCTCCCGACAAACTCCCGGTATTCAGCCGGAGCTGGAGGCCACGCCCCCTCCAGCTCAATGCGGACCTGAGTGGGGACAGCCTGTTCTCACGTCCGCTTTCCCACAATATAAACAGCTTGCCTGCCCAATGACGTCATAACTGTAGAATGATCGAGGGCGAGTTCTTATGTGGGTTTATTGTTAGGCAGTTTCATTAGCGTCCTCCCAGCGCGGTAACAACACACAACAACAGCAGTCACGTTCAGTCTACCGTAAAGCAGTTTGTCTGCCGTAAACAGCAATGTTGTGACACTCTTAAATAGGACAATACTGCCATCTACTGGATAGCCTCCAGAACACTGAAATTCAAGTATTTATTTTATTTATATGTATAATAAAATAATATATATATATATATATATATATATATATATATATATATATATATATATATATATATATATATATATATATATATATATATATATATATATATATATGTATATATATATATAGCTAGAATTAACTGAAAGTCAAGTAGTATTTCATTCATATATATATATATATATATATATATATATATATATATATATATATATATATATATATATATATATATATATATATATATATATATATATATATACATATACATATATATATATATATATATATATGTATATATGTATATATATATATATATATACATATATATATATATATATATATACATATATGTATGTGAGATACTTGAGTTGGTGAATTCTAGCTTAAATATATTCCCCTCTTAACCACGCCCCCAAGCATGCCCCCCGCCCCACCCCGACTACGGCCCCCCACCCCCCACCTCCCGGTATCGGCGGTCTCAAGGTTGGCAAGTATGAAAGTGTATAAAAAGGAGTATGGAAGCTGGACAAATAAGACGGCAAAAAGCAACCACTTTCATTTGGTATTGGACAGAAAGGAGGACTTTTTTTCTCCTCCATTTGAAAATGTGGACGTTATCATCACTACTGTCTGTGATCATGTTTTGTTTAGTTATGTTTTGCTTGGTTTTTGGACACTTTAGTTCCTGTTTTCACTCCCTTGCTTTTTCACCATAGCAACCATTAGTTTCACTTGGTTCACATCCTCATGTCACGCACCTGTCTCACGTTTTCACATTTTGAGTCACGCACCTGTTTTCACTAATCATGTCACCAGTATTTAAGCTTGTTGTTGCCAGGCAGTCGGCCTGGTGACATTATCCTTACTATCTCTGTTTACCTCTGCTACCTTTCATTCCAAGCCATAGTTCCATGCCATGCTGTTTCACGCCACAGTAAGTGTTGTTTTCGTTTTCATGTTCATAGTCTCTGCCTTTGTGCGAGTTTTTGTTTCATTAGCCAAGTTTGTACTTCCGCCCTTGTGCGCGCTTTTCGTTTGTTCTTTTTGTTAGTGTAAAAATAAACATGTACTTACCTTCACGCCTTGCCCGCGCCAACTTTCCTTTGCATTCCGGGAAAACACAACACCCCAAAGTCCTCGTTTTGACACATCACTACTGTCTGATTCCAATCAATGCAAGTCGTCAGAATCAGAAATACTTTATTAATCCCAGAGGGGAAATTAAGATTTTCAGCACAATCCCATTCAAGATCAGACACACAGAACAGGGAGACAGAACAGGATCGCTGACGGGTCTGGCAACTTCCGGCGCCCCTTACAAAAAAGGTGAGAAACAGTTAAACGTTCGGGGGAGGGGGAGGGAGAAAAAAAATTCAGTCTAAGCATGGGCCTCTGGAGAGGGGGTCCAGACTGAGGCCAAGGGGAAAAAAAACTCAAAGCTATAGCACACATAAACATGTGTGTAAGAGGGAAACCTGAATTGATGTGGACCCCGACTTAAACAAGTTGAAAAACTTATTCGGGTGTTACCATTTAGTGGTCAATTGTATATGTACTAAACTGTGCAATCTACTAATAAAAGTTTCAATCAATCAATCAATCAAAAACCTCAAAGGACATTAAAGACATTAAAAAAGGACAGAGCTGATGCAACCAGCTGCCAGTCCAGAAGTGCCATTTCTACATACAGCGACAAAAGTAAAACAACAAAAAATAAATAACCAATAATATATATTGCTCACACACGATTGCACCATGCATAGACAAGCAACCAAACAAAAACATAATTTCAACACCCACACACACTGTGGTGGCCTCTGTGGTGTTCCACGCCATCGTCTGCTGGGGTGGGGGGAGCATGGCCAGAGACAGGAGCAGACCCAACAAAGCAACCGAGAGAGCCGACTCCACCCTCGTTCGCCCACCAACTCCCGGCCAGTGTCCAGTCCGCATGGACGAGCGAGGATGCGTCTAAGGAGACCGAGGTGTCCGATACGTGCTCATTCAGCCAAGACACTGTGAAGCCCGTCCGTCCCGGCGCCCAGCGCCAGCTCCGCAGCCCCGTCTCTTCATCCGCATCTCCTCCAGTCTCTCCAAACGGACTCTGGTGTGGCAGAGACCCAGCAACTGGTCTCCATGGCTAAAAGGCTCCCGGGAGGCAGATCCAGAAGTTGACAAAAAAGCACCGCAGAAGTCACAAAAGTGCCACCCCTTGTCGCACAGTCCCAAAGAGCCCGAGCTCCTGCCACCAGCATCCAAAAAAAAAAAGAATCAGGTAATACACCAACTTATATTCTTGTCTTCATGAAAGAAAGGAATCTATATGTGTTAAACATGCTTGTATTATCATTAAACACATTTAACTTGTTAACAAAAAACTATATTTTATAAATAAATACATATCAATTATATATATGAATGAGGTAGATCCCCTCCACTTGGCCATTTAAAAATGAGTGTGAGCACACCTGCTGTATACTGCATGCCCTCTGATTGGCTGATAGGAAGTCACTTATTTTGTATTTATTGTATCCATTATTCACGATCCTTATGTGAGACAAGAACATGCGTCTTCCACTATGCTGTGCCATGAGGGGGCTGACAACGCTGTTTTGCAGATAAAGTCGATAAAAGTTTATTTTTATTCTTTTTAAAACATCCGAAAAACGCCCCATTTACGTGCCGTGACCTGCAATAAAAAAAAACAAGCTGTTGCGACTAGAGATGTCCGATAATGGCTTTTTTACCGATATCTGATATTCCGATATTGTCCAACTCTTAATTACTGATTCCGATATCAACCGATACCGATATATACAGTCGTGGAATTAACACATTATTATGCCTAATTTTGTTGTGATGCCCCGCTGGATGCATTAAACAATGTAACAAGGTTTTCCAAAATAAATCAACTCAAGTTATGGAAAAAAAATGGCAACATGGCACTGCCATATTTATTATTGAAGTCACAAAGTGCATTATTTTCTTTAACATGCTTCAAAACAGCAGCTTGGAATTTGGGACATGCTCTCCCTGAGAGACCATAAGGAGGTTGATGTGGGGGGGGTGTATATTGTAGCGTCCCGGAAGAGTTAGTGCTGCAAGGGGTTCTGGGTATTTGTTCTGTTGTATTCATGTTGTGTTACGGTGCGGATGTTCTCCCGAAATGTGTTTGTCATTCTTGTTTGGTGTGGGTTCACAGTGTGGCGCATATTTGTAACAGTGTTACAGTTGTCTACACGTCCACCCTCAGTGTGACCTGTATGGCTGTTGACCAAGTATGCTGTCACGATCGGGGCGCATGGTGCTGCGGGATTTTTGTTCTCCCAAGATGCAGAGGACGAAAACCGGACAGGACTTGCAGGTAACGACATGATTTAATTATCAAATAACACAAAACTGGTACAAAACAGAAAACAAGGCTAAGGCTAACACTTAGCACAGATTGTATCTACTAGCAGGAGTTTAGGAAAGGAGAACAAACCTACGTGGCAGTCGCGGGATGCAAAACAAAGAAGCCAGAACGACTGACTGAGAAGGCAGGCTTTAAATAATAATGTCAATGATGACCAACAGGTGCGTGTCGGGAACCCCAGCGGCAGGTGAACGTAATTAGTTACTATGGTAACCAAACTCAGAGGTGCTTAAACAGGAACTAGAAAGAGATCAAGACTAACAGAAAAACACCAGTGACTAGAAAACGTAAACGGAAATATGATCCGGGCAGCGGATCATAACATATGCGTTGCATTCACTTGTGTGTGTGAAAAGCCGTAGATATTATGTGACTGGCCCGGCACGCAAAGGAAGTGCCTTTTAAGGTTTATTGACGCTCTGAACCTCCCCCTACGTCCGTGTACACAGCGGCGTTTTAAAAAGCCATAAATTTTACTTTTTGAAACTTTACCGATCATTTCCGATGTTACATTTTAAAGCATTTATCGTCCGATATTATCGGACATCCCTAGTTGCGACATTGTTATTGTAAAAGGAGAAACTACTTTTCCGGTGTAGTGACACATGGCCTTGCTATTGCAGGGGAACGTCGATTCACCAACGCCTCTATTTGCGTCGTTACAAATATTTACATGGCGCCAAAAAGGCTTAAATAAATGTATTCATTCATTTTGCGTGTCGCTGGTAATCATGTAGGGGCTTCCATTTTGATGACATCACTTCCTGTGCACAGCCATCTTGAAGAGCTCTGAGACTAGCGGCACTTCTGACCAATTTATTTCCACAATTCCTACGATTGTACCTTAGAGATCATTTTGTGCGATCAGAAAGGCTTTAAATGTGTCCAAACTCTCACAGTCTGGCTGTGTAGCTTCAGGTTGCAAGACAACCACTCAGCTAGCATTTTAGCTAGTTAGCCTCCGGCTTGCAGCACACTTCACTTCCAGGGTTTTATCAGCAAAAAAATGGAATTTTTTTCCACAGCAAGTCTTTAATTGTGATGACACCCAAAAACATGCCAGAGCGGACCTTTATTACAGCGAAGGAGAAGGCGCTACCGGGACACATGCAGGTGAAGGATGGCCTCACACTGCTAGCGGCGACTACGTGAATCCACTGCTCGTTTTTTACTATAAAACTCCCAGAGTGTTCACCGATGCCACAAATATTTCCAGACACATGGTAAAAATATATCTTTTTTATTTTTTCAATTTTTTTTTGGTTTTGGAATGCACCTACAAGTGTGTGTGGTTGTGTGCGCGTGTGTGTGTGTGTGTGTGTGTGTGTGTGTGTGTGTGTGTGTGTGTGTGTGTGTGTGTGTGTGTGTGTGTGTGTGTGTGTGTGTGTGTGTGTGTGTGTGTGTGTGTGTGTGTGTGTGTGTGTGTGTGTGTGTGTGTGTTCGTGTTCGTGTTCAGTGATAGTGCCACAATCTCTTAAAGGTTATTCCCCCTTATATATATATATATATATATATATATATATATATATACTTATATATATATACTTATATATATATGTATGTGTTTTTAATATATATATATATACATATACATACATGTACATACATATACCGTATTTCCTTGAATAGCCGCAGGGGCGCTAATTAATTTAAAACCTCTTCTCACCCCTGCGTTTACCAAAAGCAGGCGAGA